>NW_010966621.1:92509-94596 GCF_000463585.1 Tarenaya hassleriana
CCGGGTTTTCGAAAATTAGACCGAATTAGGGTTAAATCACCTTATAAGAAGGATATTGAAAACCTAATTAATGAAGAGACTGGTGCAGCCGTCTGGTACAGAGCTTTGAGAGCTTTGGGTGAGATCCAAAGAGTTCTAAGAAATCCAAGTCTCGTTTTCTCGAAGCGCGAAACCGAATAGCAGATTCGGGTCCTAGCAGACAAGTTCCAACCGTTGGAATCCATCCCGAGGTGTGGATACGTGTAGAGGGCGAGGTATTCTTCCTCCCTTTCGTGATCGAACGAGTTCTTCAATTGATACAGACCCCGGATCGATTGAGGTAAGCGTTCTTACTTTTCTACGATTCATAAGAAGCATGGTTCTAGGGTTTCATAAAATTTTGTTTTACATTCGCTGCGCAAACCCTAGAATCGATCTCTTAGGAATAGGATTCGCTCTAGAGATCCCAGGAAACCAACAGTCTCAATATGCTCATAACGTTTTGCTCATATATTAGATCTACGCGATTATGATGTCTATGCATAGATATTAGAAAAAGCTTTCTAATGATATAAAGAAAGATTTATTTTGACATGCTTTTGTAGAAGTTATGAAGTTAATAATATTATCAGTCAACAATCAACCAACTCATCAGGCATGGCTGATTATTTGCCTCGAATTGTTGACCATATGGCGATGGCTAGCAATTCGAGTTGACTTCTAACTTATCAGATCATCTAACGGATGATGCATAGTAGTTTGGATCGATTTTCAGATCATCAGATTATCCATCGAGAGATATATACCGATTTTTATCGATATGTAGGGATTCATGTCAATGTTGTCTAAATATGCTCATAACTTTTTGCTCATATATTAGTTCTACGCGATTATGGTATCTATGCGTAGCTATTAGAAAAAGCTTTCTAATGGTATCAAGAATCAATTTTTTGGACACGTTTTGTGGAAGTTATGAAGTTAATAATATGATCAGTCAACAATCGACCAACTCATCGGGCATAGATGGTTATTTGGCTCAAATTGTTGACCATTTGGTGATGGCTAGAATTCGAGTTGACTTCTAAGTTATAGATCATCTACCGAACGATGCTTAGTAATTTGGATCGATTTTCAGATCATCGTAGTATCCACCGAGAGATATATACCAATTTTTATCGATATGTAGGGATTTGGTCCATGTGTTGTCTCAATATGCTCATAACATTTTGTTCATATATTAGATCTACGCGATTATGGTGTCTATGCGTAGATATTAGATAAAGCTTTCTAATGATATAAAGAAAGATTTATTTTGACATGTTTTCTTGAAGTTATGAAGTTAATAATATTATCAGTCAACAATCGACCAACTCATCGGGTATGGCTGATTATTTGCCTCAAATTGTTGACCATATGGCGATGGCTAGCAATTCGAGTTGACTTCTAACTTATCAGATCATATACCGGATGATGCATAGTAGTTTGGGTCGATTTTCAGATCATCAGATTATCCACCGAGAGATATATACCGATTTTTATCGATATGTAGGGATTCCGTCAATGTGTTGTCTAAATATGCTCATAACATTTTGCTCATACATTAGATCTGTGCGATTATAGTGTCTATGCGTAGCTATTAGGAAAAGCTTTCTAATGATATAAAGAAAGATTTATTTTGACATGTTTTATGGAAGTTATGAAGTTAATAATTTGATCAGTCAACAATCGACCAACTCATCAGGCATGTCTGATTATTTGCCTCGAATTGTTGACCATATGGCGATGTCTAGCATTCGACTTGACTTCTAACTTATCAGATCATCTACCGGATGATGCATAGTAGTTTAGGTCGATTTTCAGATCCTCGGATTATCCACCGAGAGATATATACCGATTTTTATAGATATGTAGGGATTCTGTCTATGTTGTCTAAAATATGCTCATAATGTTTTGCTCATATATTAGATCTGCGCGATTACGGTGTCTATACGTAGCTATTAGAAAAGGCTTTCTAATGGTACCAAGAATCAATTTTTTTGACACGTTTTGTGGAAGTTATGAAGTTAATAATATGATCAGTCAACAATCGACCAACTCATCGGGCATGG
>NW_010966621.1:95004-95389 GCF_000463585.1 Tarenaya hassleriana
ACTTCTGAGTTACAAATCATCTACCGGACGATGCTTAGTAATTTGGATCGATTTTCAGATCATCGGATTATCCACTAGAGATATATACCGATTTTTATCGATATGTAGGGATTTGGTCCATGTGTTGTCTCAATTTGCTCATAACATTTTGTTCATATATTAGATCTACGCGATTATGGTGTCTATGCATAGATATTAGATAAAGCTTTCTAATGATATAAAGAAAGATTTATTTTGACATGTTTTCTGGAAGTTATGAAGTTAATAATATTATCAGTCAACAATCGACCAGCTCATCGGACAGGGCTGGTTATTTGCCTCGAATTATTGACCATATGGTGATGGCTAGCAATTCGAGTTGACTTCTAACTTATCAGATCATCTA
>NW_010966621.1:96650-98257 GCF_000463585.1 Tarenaya hassleriana
TCGGATTATCCACCGAGAGATATATACCGATTTTTAACGAGATATAGGGATTCCGTCAATGTGTTGTTTGAATATGCTCATAACATTTTGCTCATGTATTAGATCTGCGTGATTATAGTGTCTATGCGTAGTTATTAGGAAAAGCTTTCTAATGATATAAAGAAAGATTTATTTTGACATGTTTTTTGGAAGCTATGAAGTTAATAATATGATTAGTCAACAATCGACCAACTCATCAGGCATGTCTCATTATTTGCCTCGAATTGTTGACCATATGGCGATGGTTAGCATTCGAGTTAATTTCTAATTATCAGATCATCTACCGGACGATGCCTAGTAGTTTGGATCGATTTTCAGATCATCGGATTATCCACCGAGAGATATATACCGATTTTTATCGATATGTAGGGATTCCGTCAATGTTGTCTAAATATGCTCATAACTTTTTGTTCATATATTAGATCTGCGCAATTATAGTGTCTGCGTAGCTATTAGAAAAGGCTTTCTAATGGTATCAAGAATCAGTTTTTTGGACACGTTTTGTGGAAGTTATGAAGTTAATAATATGATTAGTCAACAATCGACCAACTCATCGGACATGGATGGTTATTTGGCTCAAATTGTTGACCATTTGGCGATGGCTAGAATTCGAATGGACTTCTGAGTTACAGATCATCTACCGGACGATACTTAGTAATTTGGATCAAGTTTCAGATCATCGGATTATCCACCCAGAGATATACACCGATTTTTATCGATATGTAGGGATTCGGTCCATGTGTTGTCTCAATATGCTCATAACATTTTGTTCATATATTAGATCTACGCGATTATGGTGTCTGTGCATAGATATTAGATAAAGCTTTCTAATTATATAAAGAAAGATTTATTTTGACATGTTTTCTGTAAGTTATGAAGTTAATAATATTATTAGTCAACAATCGACCAACTCAGCGGGAATGGCTGGTTATTTGCCTCGAATTGTAGACCATATGGTGATTGCTAGCAATCCGAGTTGACTTCTATCTCATCAGATCATATACTGGATGATGCATAGTAGTTTGGTCGATTTTCAGATCATCGGATTATCCACCGAGAGATATATGCCCATTTTTATCGATATGTAGGGATTCCGTCAATGTGTTGTCTAAATATGCTCATAACTTTTTGTTCATATATTAGATCTGCGCGATAGTATCTATCGTAGCTATTAGGAAAAGCTTTCTAATGATATAAAGAAAGATTTATTTTGACATGTTTTATGGAAGTTATGAAGTTAATAATATGATCAGTCAACAATCGACCAACTCATCAGGCATGTCTGATTATTTGCCTCGAATTGTTGACCATATGGCCATGGCTAGCATTCGAGTTGACTTCTAACTTATCAGATCATCTACGGATGATGCATAGTAGTTTGGGTCGATTTTCATATCATCGGATTATCCACCGAGAGATATATACCGATTTTTATCGATATATAGGGATTCCGTCAATGTGTTGTCTAAATATGCTCATAACTTTTTGCCCATATATTAGATCTGCGCGATTATAGTGTCTATGCGTAGTTATTAGAAAACTCTTTCTAATGATACAAAGAAAGATTT
>NW_010966622.1:0-806 GCF_000463585.1 Tarenaya hassleriana
AATGGAGGTGAAAAATATACTGGAAACATTCAGCAAATATTCTGGCTTAAGTCTGAACATGGAGAAGACAGAATTATTTCTTGGTGGGATGTCTGAGGCTGAAAAGTTGGAATTCTGCAGATCCGTCGGGTTTAATCAAGGTGCTCTACCTGTACGCTATTTAGGAGTTCCACTCAGCTCTATCAGGCTGAGTAAATCAGATTATCAGCCTCTCCTTGATCGCATAAAAGCGAAGTTCAGTTCCTGGACAACAAGATTTTTATCATACGCAGGAAGAATCCAACTAGTGGCCACAATCATTTACGGATTAGTTAACGCGTGGGGTATGATGTTCTTGTTGCCTAAATTCTTCACGAAACAGGTGGATAGCTTGTGTTCTGGATTTTTATGGGGTGCAAATGCTGATGGATACCGAGCAAGCAGGATATCATGGGATTCATGCTGCCAACCTAAAAGAGAAGGCGGATTGGGTCTCCGTAAGATAACAGACTTTAACCTAGTCTTCCGCCTCAAGCTAATCTGGCTCTTATTATCAAAATCTGGGTCACTATGGGTAGCATGGACAAAGGAGAACATCCTCAAGCGGAAAGGCTTCTGGAACACTGAACCCTCACCGCGGTTTTCTTGGAATTTCCGAAAGCTGTTAAGCATAAAGGATTTGGCGAAGCAAATGCTAAAGTTTCAGATTGGCAATGGTGAGACAACCTTGTTCTGGCATGATCCATGGACAGATCTAGGCACCCTGATTGATTTTGTTGGTGTGAATGGCCCACGCAACCTAAGGCTGCCATCGTCGGCCACTGTAA
>NW_010966623.1:0-805 GCF_000463585.1 Tarenaya hassleriana
TTGAATGTTGTTTAAGTTATTTTTATTGAATTTTATAAATTATAGAATATTTGAATTATTTCTTTATGAGATCCGAGTACCCCTGAGTACGAGATTGAGAATCTCATTGAACCCAGATTAATGGTTCCCGGATCTCATGAAACCAAGAATGAGATAATTTTTTTCGTAAAACCCGTGATGATGAGAACGAGATCAGGTTTTCTAAAAAACGGGATACCCGACCATGCCCACCCCTATTGGTATGTAATTAGACTGATACACATTATATCTTTATATCTTTTCTGACATTTTGTGTAGTAAAATTTTGTATATCTGTCTTTTAAATTTGAGTTTTTTAATGCCAATAACAAGAGTTTAATGAACTTTACCCAAAAAAGAGAGAGAGAGAGAGAAGAATTTTACACATGGCTAAGTTTTTATTTGATTTTAATTTTTTAGCTAGAAAATTTATATTCTTGAGAATATATACGATAGCCATGGGATACAATTATACGATATTTTATGATTTGCACCTAATCCCCGTTTATCCGGAAATAATTGTTTTTGTTACTTTCGTAATTTTTATAGGATATAAAATTTAACAATATTTCGTTTTTAAATTAAGTCATTCATCTTATGCGTAAATACAAATATATTAATAATATATATCATTAGAATAATTTGTATTTGAAATATATATATACAAATTAGTTATAATTTTTCCTTTTCACTAGGAAACTAAAATTCATTTTATCCCCATAAATTATAAGGATACATTGTCCCATCAATAGGTAAAAATTTAAAATACTATGTGCGTAGATATATA
>NW_010966624.1:0-805 GCF_000463585.1 Tarenaya hassleriana
GATCGGATACGGATACGGATATCTCAAAAATCCCGGATATCCGATCCGTGCCCACCCCTACCCCTAATTATTGGTTTTGGATCGATTCGGTTATTAACAAATAAGAAACCTGTGAAATCTTACGGAAATTGTTTTTCAACCTGAACGGCCCAGAACCCAAAACGAACAAACCTGATACACTAAAACGCTGACGTTTCATCTTCCCCCTTCCTTCGCAATTGCATCCCCTTAACCATTGCCGCCATAATCACTCGGAGCCTCAGGCAGCGCAAGCGACGTTCTTCTTCTTCTTCTTCTTTTTTCCGAGTTGTGGAAGCCGAATCAACTCGGGTCGAATCGATGGCTAATCCGAACGCATCCTCCGTCAACTCAGTCCCGCCGTTCGTCAAAACCGTGTTCATCGACACGAACCTCGGCACACATCTCGCCACCCTCGTCCACAGCGGAGATACCGTCTCCAGATTCATAAGTGAAGTTCTCTTTCTCTTCTTCATATTTCTCTTCGACTCCATGACTGAGAATTTCTCGTTCCGCTTAAGTCAGTTGCTGTGGGTATTTTTTTTAGGGTAAGTGACGAGGGTTTCACTTAGTTATGGATTCCAGACTTTAAGCATACTGGGAAGATACCTAGTTGCAGGAGATGAATCTGCACTAACAGATGTTTAACTTACAGATAGATTGCTCGTGGAGCACCGGCTTTGCTTTCCAGATGTTGGAGACATTGAAATTTCTGCTCTCAAGGTTTGTCTTTCGCTGAATCTTTTTCGTGACCCTTTTTTTCTGATCATCAATGGCTGAAGAGCGG
>NW_010966625.1:0-805 GCF_000463585.1 Tarenaya hassleriana
AAACACAAATGCGTGGCAGCGATGTCTTGAGTGACCATGAGGTAGATCACCAAAATGGAGAATTCTTGAGAAAAACCCAGAAACAGACCTTTGAGAGCAAACCCGAGAGGAAACAAAAGAATTTCTTCCTGAGAGCTTGTGAGATAAAAAAAGCTTTGTTTTCAAGTCAGCCAATCATTGTACTTCTGTACAAAGAGGCTCTTTCTAACTTGAATGATTTTTCATCATCTTTGCCAAGTGTTCTTCAAGATGTTTTGCAGGAGTACAAAGACGTCTTTCCCAAAGACATTCCCCGAGAATTACCGGCGATTCGTGGCATTGAGCATCAGATAGACTTTGTTCCGGGCGCTAGCATTCCGAATAAGCCGGCCTACAGAAGTAACCCCGAGGAAACGAAGGAACTTCGAAGACAAGTCAATGAGCTGCTGGACAAAGGGTATGTGAGGGAAAGTATGAGTCCATGTGCTGTTCCAGTTTTACTTGTGCCGAAAAAAGATGGAACTTGGAGGATGTGCGTTGATTGTCGAGCTATCAACAACATAACGGTAAAGTATCGTCACCCTATTCCGCGTTTAGATGATATGCTTGATGAATTGCATGGTTCTTGCATATTTTCTAAGATTGACCTCAGAAGTGGGTACCATCAAATCAGAATGCGTGAGGGTGATGAATGGAAAACTGCCTTTAAGACTAAGCATGGTTTATATGAATGGTTAGTGATGCCTTTTGGTTGAACTAATGCACCCAGCACTTTCATGCGATTAATGAATCATGTCTTGAGATCTTATATTGGACAGTTTGTTGT
>NW_010966626.1:0-203 GCF_000463585.1 Tarenaya hassleriana
CCAGCGATATCTCTCTCTTTTACGAGAGGTACAAATCCCGTCTTGAATATCTACAATCCAGTACATGATTCGTTTCGTACCTGATACACGCCTTTATAGTTCTCCTGTTACGCAGAACGTTTGACGTATTCAAAGCACGCAACTCCTCATGTTGGATTCCATAGATATCTCAGGTCTTAGGATCCAATCATGGAACCGCCATA
>NW_010966626.1:1900-3937 GCF_000463585.1 Tarenaya hassleriana
AAACAAGACTCGCAAGATTCAAGAGACTCAAAGTCAAATGAATCCAGAAGACCTCTAGAATGAAGCTTCTGTATGCGCTTCTTGTTTATATGGCCTAGACGACAATGCCAGAGGAAGTTTGGGTTTAAGTCGTTCGGCTTAAACCGTTTGCACAAACATTATTAGATTGACCTGTATCTAGACGGTTCGTCATCCAAAACATAAAGGCCATTAATATGGTAACCTTTACCATAAAATAAGTCACCTTTATAAATGGACAGACATTTGTACTCAATAACAAATCTAAAACAATCTGAGTCTAAGCATGAAATCGATATAATGTTCTTACTGATAGCAGGAACAAGGCTAATGCAGCAACCTTTGCTCCATTCCCAACGTGGAGATCTACTTCTCCTTTTGCCAATTATCTACTTCCTCGCAACCCTTTCATATTTCCACAAATATGCGAGGCGCTTCCGGTATCTAATACCCACGACGTAGAAGTAAACAAATTAGCCTCTATAACGAAGACACTAGAAGTCAAAGCTTCTTTAAGCTTCTTCTTTTCCTGATCTTCCAGGTAGAGTCTACAATTTATGTTCCAATGCCAACCGGCATGACAGAAATAACACTCTTCCTTTTTGGACTTAGGCTTAGGTTCAATGACAACGCTTGTCACTTTCCACTTGCCCTTGCTCTTGGAACGCTTCCTTTTGCTGGAACTCTTTCCAACAACTACCATTTCACTCTTTTCGTGGCTCTCAGCTTTCTTTTGGAATGACGCATTCAACTGATCAACTATCAAAGAATCGTTCATGTCCTCTAATCGCTTACGCAATTCAGAGATCATGTTTCCAAACGTCAAGCTAGACTTGTCCGGATCATCATCCACATGCTTCCAATAAGCATCAATGATCGATCTAGAAGCCATGGTTAGAGTCTTATCCTTCATAAGGATAGATCGCATCGTCAACTTCGGTACAATACCGGTTAACGCTATGTCCTACAGAAAAAGACAAAACAGAACGAAAACACATCTATATGCAGATTCTATCAATGATCTACTACCAGCTAGTCCATCATCAATCAGTGTCTACATACCTATGATCTACTACCAGCTAGTCCATCATCAAACAATGACAACATAGATGCAAAGATGAGCTATATTCCCATAAAGAAAATTAACCCTACAATAATTTTCTATATGGGACTAAGATCCGTATTTCACATAAGAACAAGTTTTTACACTCAGCCTTATGCTATTTAGGTAGACATCTAATGTCAATCACATCCAATATGATTCTTAGATCTTTTATGAGACTATGATATCGAATATCATTGCATGCTTGTCTCATTTGTACCGTTAAGTCTCAAGTCAAAACTTGACAACTTAACCCAAGATAAACCATATTCAAACTGTAGGAACCACGATTTCCTACCCTGCCTCACAAAGATAATCCGGCACGCTCAGCTTTGGCATGACCCGTGTTACGGACGATCGATGCCTTAACAGGCGCTCTAGTAATGGGAGGTACACACTTAGCATTACATAAATAAGGGATTTTCGAAACCGCACCTAGATCAAGCATCTACTTTCAAGATATGAGAACCACCATTTCTCCATCTTGCCTCACCAAGATAATACGACACACCCAGCTTTGGCATGACCCATGACACGTACGATCGAGGCCTTGACAAGTGCTTTACTTATAGAGCTTCTAGATCTAACCGGTTTCTGTGCAACGATTGTACATATCAAGGATCAACAATTATTCCTTGATCAGATGTATTACATAATCTGAATAGACCATCCATTCGATTATGTAATCCCAATCTCGGAGCTCCCACTCAATCAAGCATATACTATATCTTGATTAAGTTACATGTATTCATGAGCAAGGGCAAGTGGAAAGTGACAAGCGTTATCATTGTACCTAAGCCTAAGTCCAAAAAGGAAGAGTGTTATTTCTGTCATGCCGTTGGGCATTGGAACAGAAATTATAGACTCTACCTGGAAGATCAAGAGAAGAAGAAGCTTAAAGAAGCTTCGACTTCTGG
>NW_010966626.1:5799-6672 GCF_000463585.1 Tarenaya hassleriana
AGCCTGGTTGCTCTGTTTTGATTTCGTAGAACCCGATCACGCACGTTTTAGGATTTGAATTGTTTGAATCCATGTTTGCTTTGATTTCTATGCATGTTTGATGATTGAATCTAGTGTAGATTGCATGTTTCATGTTGCATAGAGTGCAGGAGTTCGAATTTTCGATTGAGGTAAGCGTTCTAACGTTTCTACGATTCATTAGAAGCATGGTTTTAGGGTTTCTTAAATTTTTATTTTATATCCGCTGCGCAAACCCTAGAATCGATCTCTTAGGAATATGATTCGCTCTAGAGATCCCAGAAAACCCAACATAAAAATTTAAGAAACCCTAAAACCATGCTTCTAATGAATCGTAGAAACGTTAGAACGCTTACCTCAATCGATCTGGGGCCTGTATCAATCGAAGAGTTCGTCTGATCACGAAAGGGAGGAAGAATACCTCGCCCTCTACACGTATCCACACCTCGGGATGGATTCCAATGGTTGGAACTTGTCTGCTAGGACCCGAATCAGCTACGCCTTTCGAGAAAACGAGACTTCGAATTCCTTGAACTCTTTTGATCTCCCCAAAAGCTCTTGGAATTCTGCCAAAGACGACTCTCAAAGTCTCTCAATTAATTAGGGTTTTAATCTCTTTCTTATAAGGTGATTAACCCTAGTTCGATCTAATTTTTGAAAACCCGAAAACCGGAACGGACGGTCCAGGAATGCAGTGGACCGTCCGTTCCAGCAACCCAGAATGGACGATCTGCCCACATGGACCGTCCGTTCCAGACAAGGTAGAACGGGCAGTCTGCCTTCTGCGGACCGTCGGGTCTGGACCTGGCAGACCGTCGGGTCTGGCCCTTTCGGTCCGTCCGTTCCAGCCCCTTC
>NW_010966626.1:6918-8189 GCF_000463585.1 Tarenaya hassleriana
AAGCCACCTTATCTGATTCGACTGCTTTCTCGTTCACTGAGTTCGACTGTCTGAAATAGACGACGTTCGTCTATAGTGCGGCCACACATTTCTACAGTCTCACTCACACGAGGGGCCTAGCGATATCTATCTCTTTTACGAGAAGTACAAATCTTGTCTTGACTATCTACAATCCAGCACATGATTCATTTCGTACCTGATACACGCCTTTATAGTCCTCCTGTTACGCAGGACGTTTGATGTATTCAAAGCACGCAACTCCTCATGTTGGATTCCGTAGATATCTCAGGTCTTAGGATCCAATCATGGAACCACCATATGAGATTCAAGTCATGACGCTAGTCCATGTGACAATCTCATGCGGGTCAATCCAGTATTCCGTTCTCCAACGAATACCTATGACTGTGATCGTATCCAATACCTATGATCATCTATATGATCATCAATCACACATCATACTAGTCTTAGTATATCATTATTCCCACAATGATACATGACTAGGGAGTTTAGTATTGTTCATAACAATACGTGGATTTCACAACATATCTAGTATGCACAACATGTAATGAATCAGTATCAATACATCAAATGTATCCAAAGAAAACTCGGAAACAGCACATCATAGAGCACTAAACCAACACGTCAAGCCTCCCAAGAACCCTCGCTCATCCATGCGTCATTCAACAATCAAAATCATCAAACATGCATAGATCTAATGTTTACATGCATTCTAACAATTAAAATCATGAAAACATACAAAGATCTATTGTTTACATGCACTTTAACAATTAAAATCATGCAAACATACAAAGATCTATTGTTTACATGCACTTTAACAATTAAAATCATGCAAACAAGCAACATGTACGGTGATATACAGAGAACCAGGCTTTGATGCAGCGGAAGAAAAATGTACGGCGATATACAGAGAACCAGGCTCTGATACCACTATAGGGTTTCCTGCGGATTCCTAGCATGCGATCTCATCGATCTAGGGTTTGGTTTCTAGGTTTCATGCAGCGGAAGAAAAAGATCTAAAACTAGCCAAACGTCACACAAAACCAATTGTGCAATAACCCGAAAGAACGTGTATATCACCGTGGGATTCGAATACTTACCTCGTTCTATCAAGATCTGGAAGTATCAATCGATCCAGGGCCTGTTTTAATCACCTAGAGTTGAAAACACAACTCCTCTACACGTATCCACACCGGCGGGATGAATTCCAACACTTTGGAATGTATCTGCTAGGATTTGTGAAGAGAAAACGA
>NW_010966626.1:8578-11729 GCF_000463585.1 Tarenaya hassleriana
CGTTATGATCATTCGGTTAAAGACGACGTTTCACGTAGTCAAGACACGCCACTCCTCATATCAGATACTCTAGACATCTCAGGTTTGAGGATCCAAGAACGAACCGCTGTATGAGATTCAAGTCATGACTCATGTCCATATGACAATCTCATGCGGGTCATCCAGTCACTCGTTCCAAACGAGTACCCATGATTGTGATTTGCATCCAATGCATATGATCATCATCATCAATCACACATCATGCTAGTCTTAATTCATCATTGTTCCCACAATGACAACTGACCAGGGAGTTTAGAATCATCTGCAATGATTTAGGATATCTACCGAAACATAACAAATATGCCAATCATAAAACGGAAAAAGTAATGCATTCATAAACCAATGAATCAATACATAGTCAAAATGTCATATCACGGATCATCGTAGAGCATTACAACCAACAATGTTTAATTGACGATTTGGTGTCATCCTCTAAATGTATGCGATGCATGCAAAGAGAGGGCTAAGCCCTTAATGTTTCCTAGAGTGTAACCCATGACTTCCATGTATTGCCTAAGCAACTTGGTGAGCTTTTCTACTTGATCATCGTCTAATACATCATTAATGATAATTGGATAAGTATAATTTAAGCCGAGAAAGACATACCTAAGCCCTTGGGGTAAGGGCTTTAATTCCACTTACGGAGCATGTTTGGGATCCCAATCAGCATGTCTATCTCCTCTTGGATTGTTAGGCGTGTCAAGGATGGCAATGAGTAGTCGAGAAGAGGGCCTCGGGATACAAATTCTCCATTCCATGTACCAACGAGCGACCCGCCTGAATTGCCGAGCGGTCGGTCGTTTTGACTGGAAAGGGATCGATTTTGCTCAGAACTTTCGAGCGGGTCGTCCATTCCTGCGGGCGGTCGCTCGTTTCCATTGAGAGTTGGTCGAAATTGCTCAGAGATTTCGAGCGGGTCGCCCATTCTCGCGGGCGGTCGCTCGTTCTCTTCTGCATATCTTCAGATGTTGGCGATTTCGAGCGGGCCGCCCGAAATGTTGCAGAAACTTCATTTTCGATTTCTCGACCATCAAGTGCCCGTCTTATCTCCTCGATCTCTTCCCAATTACTATACAAACTTGCTTCTACAGCCATTAGAGATACTTCTAATGGATCTACCTCACAAAACTCTCTGATCACTTTTTTTGCCATCGCTTCAAGTATATCCGCATAGCACACCGTGTCATTGGTCGAGGGTTGCTTCAAATTCTGATCAAGTGTGAATTCAACTGTTTCATCCCCGATCTTCAACGTTAGTCTACCAGCTCGGACATGAACTACGGCATCCGCTGTGCTAAAAAATGGTCGGCCTAAAATGATTGGAACTTTGTGTAGGGTTATCTACGGGTTCCTAGCATGCGATCATATCGATCTAGGGTTTGGTTTACTAGGTTTCATGCAGCGGAAGAAAGATCTAAACCTAGTCAAACGTCACACGCAACCAAACTCGCAAAAACCCGAAAGATCGTGTATATCACCGAGAGAATCGTTACTTACCTCGTTCTCGATGAGACTTGAAGTTTATTTCGATCTGGGGCCTGTTCTAAATCACCAAGAGCTGAAAGTACAGCTCCTCTACACGTATCCACACCGACGGGAAGGATTCCAAACGATTTGGAACGAATCTGCTAGGATTAGTGAAGAAAAGGGTAACTCAAGAGACGAGATCCAATCCCGGGACAATAGAAATCGAAGAGAACAGGTTCTCTAGGGTTCTAGGATGTTTCTCTGAGTTTTAGGTCAGCCTTAATTAAGTTTGGACGAAACCCCAAACTTAAATAAGATTAAAAAACCCTAAAAACGAATATTTGGAAATTTTCCGGATCCCGGTCCGCCGGACCAGGAGCTTGGTCCGGCGGACCAAGCTTAGTCCGAGGCACACGGACCGGCTGACCTGAAGGCTTGGTCCGGCGGACCATGCTTGGTCAGCTCCGGACCAAGACCCTTCTTGGTCAGCTCAGTCCGACTTGTCATTTCTCGCCGCCTGTTTCCTGCGTCTGGTCCGGGGCGGCCCAACTCTTGGTCAGCCGGACCAGGTCTGGACAGATGACCGCAGACCGAGCTTCCGGTCCTCCCGGACTGACCAAACTTGGTCCGCGGCTGACCAAACTTGGTCAGCTCCGGACCAACGCACTGAAAACTCCTTTTCATGCTCGTTTCGGTCAAATCTCGTTTCCATTCTTCGTATTCTTCACGTATAAGTCCATCCCTATTGGTGTGTGACCCTGTAGGCCCATTCTAAGTGGTAGTGACTTTAGGAACCTTTCCCGAACCACAAGTCATGGTTAGCCTCTAGCAAGACGCCATGACCACCCACTTAGAATTGAGTTAGAGGTGATCTAACAAAGGCATTAACAGCTCGAATTCTGACCCTTTGTCTCACGATATCATAAGTTGAACAAAGGCATGGTTTGAGCCACCCTTCAAATTCAACCGCTTTCTCGTCTTGGTAAATCGACTAGTAAAATAGATGCAACTTCATCTATAGCGTGGCCACGCGTTTTCATAGTCCGACTTCCACGAGAGGGCCCAGCGATATCTCTCCTGTTAAGGAGGAGACAAATCCCATATTGCATGTCTACTATCTCCATATGATTCGTGAACGTATATGATCGATGCCGTTATAATCATCCGGTTAAAGACGACGTTTGACGCAGTCAAGACACGTCACTCCTCATATCAGATACTCTAGACATCTCAGGTAGGAGGATCCATAAATGAACCGCTGTATGAGATTCAAGTCATGACTATGTCCATGTGACAATCTCATGCGGGTCATCCAGTCACTCGTTCACAACGAGTACCCATGATTGTGACATGCATCCAATGCATCGATCACACCTCATACTAGTCTTAATTCAACATTGTTCCCACAATATTGACTGACTAGCGAGTTTAGAATCATTCTGTAATGATTCAAGGATACCGAAATATAACAAACATGCCAATCATATAACGGGAATGTAATGCATTCATAAATCAATGAATCAATACAAAGTCAAAATGTCATATCACGGATCATCCTAGAGCATTACAACCAACAATCTCCCACTATGCTCTATGATCTATCCTACAAGCATCTAATCCCCATACCCTTAACATGACCATCATG
>NW_010966626.1:30145-41005 GCF_000463585.1 Tarenaya hassleriana
GCGTTGATCACACCTCATGCTAGTCTTCATTCAACATTGTTCCCACAATGATGACTGACTAGGGAGTTTAGAATCATTCTCTAATGATCCAAGGATGTCGAAATACAACAAACATGCTAATCGTATAACGGATAAATAATGCATTCATAAATCAATGAATCAATACAAAGTAAAATGTCATATCATGGATCATCCTAGAGCATTACAACCAACACTTTGGGATCCTCATCCATGTCTAGCACCACAAAATCCACTGGTACATAGAATCCACCAATCTTGAGAGGTACGTCTTCTAAAATTCCTGCTGGATACTTGATAGCGTGGTCCGCTAGTTGTAAGGCCATTCTCGTGGGTTTCAAGTCGCCTATGTTCAATTTCTTGTAAATGGACAGTGGCATCAAGCTTACACTAGCTCCGAGATCACATAATGTTCTATCAATCTCAATATTCCCCGACTTGCACGGAATAGAGAAACTTCCCGGATCAGACATCTTCGGGGAAGTTCATGCTTGGTGATGGTTGCACTAATCTCAGTGCTCAATGCTACAGTCTCCTTTTCAACTACCCGCTTTTTCGTCAAAATATCCTTGAGGGACTTCGCATATGAGGGCATTTGGAGAATTGCCTCTTGGAAAGGCATTGTAATCTCCATCTTCTTCAACATTTCCGCAAACTTCCCAAATTGGTTGTCTTCATTAAAAAATTTTAAACGAGAAGGAAAGGGTATCTGAGGTACCTTAGATGGAGGCGGGATGTAGACCGGTTCTTTCTCTTGCTCTTGCACCTTGGGAGTGTCTTCCTCTACAGCCTTGCCTTTTTCCTCCCTCGTTAGCCTTGGAGGTGATGCTTTCTCAATCATCGGAGGGACGATATCCGGAAGTTGTTTTCGGCTCATTAACTCCACTACATTGATGTGTTCCTGAGGGTTCATCTCGTTCTTACCGGGAAGCATGCCCTGCTGTCTTGATGATGAGGAAGATGCGAGTTGCACCACTTGATTGTCCAAAATTTTCAAGTGAGCTTGCACTCTTAAATCATGCAATCATGCAACAGGCACGGCGATATACTTGCGATTTTTTACCTTGGAGGATTTGCAAGCAAATCCTTGATCTTGCTCCTTGGTTTGGGCTTGCTGCGGTCTATAGTTGGAATTTTCTTGGTAGCCTTGGCTCCCTTGACCTTGTTGTTGGTACTTCGGTTGAAAACCCGGGGGTCTTTGGTTGTTCCGTTGGAAAGCGGGTTGAGGATTTAGCGCATTCGACGTGTTCTTGTAGGAGAAATTGGGATGATTCCTCAATCCCGGGTTGTACAGGTTGGATGGATGAGTGTATTGATTAGGACCGACATAGTTGACTTCCTCCGCTTCTTGATCAACCATGTACATTCCCGGTTGAACTTGCGCTAAATCGTGGTCTTCCACAGCAGCTACTTGCTTGGCGTTGGCGAGTTGAATCTTTATTTCGGCAAGGTCGGATAACACCGTCTTAAGAGCTGCGTTCTCTCCCACATCACATTTCACTGAGTTTCTCCTACTGAACTCGTTGGACGTGTGGCTGCGTCCTTTGGCCAGTTTTGCAATTGTCGCCTCTAACTCTTGGACCGAGTGTCTCCTAAATGTCACCTCCACATGCCGCATCAATCCAAGACCGAGTGTCATCTTTCAATCCATGGATAAAGATGGATAGAAGGTAGTCTCTTTCCATTCAATGGTGAGGGCACATTCTTTGATATTTCTTGAAGTGTTCCCATGCGTCGTGGAGGTTCTCCCCATCCTCTTGCATAAAGGCATTGATTCGATTCCTCGCATGTTGATTCTTGGTGGGGGAGTAGTACTGCATAAGGAACTGTTCTTCCATCTCACCCCATGTCGAGATGGAATTTGGCTCAAGAGTGTAGAGCCAATCTCTAGCTCTCTCCGTAAGTGAGTAAGGGAAAGTTTCAAGGAATACATCTTCTATAGTTATCCCCGGTCCCTTCTTGATTGCCTTACAGTTCATCTTGAAATTTGTAAGGTGAGCATTCGGGTCCTCGTTGGGTCTCCCACGGAAACTCATATTGTTGAGCATTTGAATGCATTGCGGTAGGAGTTCGAAATCTTCTAACGATCCCCTGTTGATGCATGATAGTAACTGAGTATGCTTCGGTTGTGTGTACGTTCGAAGCGTTCTAGGGGCTGCTTGAGCTGGACCTCTTTGGGCATTGGCCCCTCTCAACAACTCTTCGGCCATTTCGGGTTGTTCTCTTCGTGCGTTGTTTTCTCTCAGCATTTCTTCGGCCATTCCCCACTGTCTTTATTGTTTCCGAACGAAGAGTAGAGTCCTTTCTATTTCGGGGTCAAAGACGAGTTGATCTCTATCGGTTGTGCTTCTTGTCATGCACCGGAAGAGCTGCGCACTAAAGAAACAAAACGAACCGAGAGTGATGCGAAAAGGTTATGTCGCAAAGTAATCCAAGCAAGAATCCAAGAAATGGTGATCTAGCAAAAATCTAGACTAACACGAAAACGCCTAGTCCCCGGCAACGGCGCCAAAAACTTGATGCGCACGCACCGAGTCTTATATTTAGTACCCGATTCGTACCACTAATCGCAAGTATACGGTAGGAAGTTGTAGTACTGGAGTCGAACACGAGGACTAGGATGTATTAGTCTATCTCTAAGCTAGATTAGTGATCGAGTAAAAATATGTCAAATAAAATCAACGGGTTTGCAAACAATGATTTAAGGCGTTGTTGGCTCGGGATCCCTCAAGAATCGCATGGACAATTGATGATGCTACAATGTCTAGGGGTTTATATTCCAAACGGGGGTTTCAAGCACTTCTTCTAGAGTTCGTCTCTCCCGAGCTTAAACTCACTACCTAGAGAATCGATTTACCCATCTCCCAATGGTCTAAATGATCTCTAGATGCATTAATGTACCCTATCATGAACCCTAAGCAAGCTAAGCCATCTCCCAATGTGAATAACTCACTCATTTGACATTTGGTTCCAAACATCATTCCCATATCCCTATGATCAATGTGTTCTACAATCATATCAATTAGGGTTTCATCCAAATCAATAGCATTAAGCACAAAACATCAAACCCATGAAAGAAAACTCAAAGACATCATAGATTAAGCATAGTTGTCCATACAAAAGTGGGAATCTCTCACCCACAACAATGTCACTACTCCATAACTAGGGTTTCAAAATAGAAAACAAAAGAGGAAAACATAGAAAAGGAGAAGAAATGCTCAAGATGGTCTTCAATGGTGATCATCTCCTTCAAAATGTCTCCCTAGGTCTCCAAATCTCTCTTGCCTCTTCTCCAAGGTGATTTTCTCCAAAAGTGTCTAGCCTCCCTTCTCTCTCCTCAAACTCCCCTTTTTATGAAAGTGCAAAAACTAGGTTTTTTCTTAAAATTCGGGCTTTTCCTTTTTGGACCGGTTTTGATTTCGGGTGGTCGCTAACTTTTTCTTTAGTGTCGCCCATTTTCTCTTCATGGTCGCTCATTTTCTTCGTGATGAGCGACCGCCCACTATAACGAGCGACCACTCGCTCTCCGATGTTGCGTGGGGCGACCGCCTGGTTCCCTGAGCAACTGCTCGCAGCCTGTTTGTCACATCGAGCGACCGCTCGAAGTAACGAGCGGCTCGCTCGATTTCTCTGAGCTCCTCCGGACTTCTCGGTTCTGATCCTTTTCTGTGCCTCGTACGCAAAGATCCTCGTCTGATTGTCCTGCAAGGAAAAAGAGAGGAAGATTCCTACCCATGGCCATCTAACGTCCTAATATACCTAAAATATGTAATGAGATGAGACTAATGACGTTAGAAAATCGGTTGGAAAACCCATGTGATCAAATACTTGAGGATGTGCCACTGAAAGTTGGGAACTTCTATATCCCGGTTGACTTCGTAGTTCTCGACATGGACGAAGACTCTAAGGTATCTATTATTCTTGGTCGTTCATTCCTTAACACTGCAGATGTTGTTATCCATGTTAGAGCAGGTAAGCTGACCATGAAGATCGGAGACGAGACGGTGGAATTCACCTTGGACAAAAACCTCAAACAACCGTCATCAACAAGATCTGCATGTTTCATCGATGTCCTAGGACCCTCGGCAGAAAAGACTCTGGAGCACGGAAACAACTTTGTTGATCCAGTACACGCAATTGACCAGATCTTGTCATTTCCGCCACACGATCGTGTCTCATCCTTGATCCAGAAACGAAAGATGCACGAAGTTGACTCGATCGTGTTTACTGCGCAATACGATCGTGTCCCAGCACCGATCCGAAACTCAAAGTCACAGATGACTCATCCGATCGGGTCACTCATTTCCACACGATCGTATCAGACCTTTAATCAGTTATATGACTCGTTTTCACCTCACACGGCCATTCACGACCCCTCTCACTCAGTTAAACATGTGATAACCGTATCAGACCATTATGCTCCTATACTTCCTGATCCAAGTTGGCAAAAGATCGATAATCTTCGCCTCTTAGACCCGTATGGTAGTTGAGAAGGTTAGATCAAGCTAACGACCTTAAACAAGCGCTCCAGGGAGGCAACCCGAGTTTGTAGGTTGGTTTTCCTTTCCTTCCTTCTTCTTTTTGCATCGGATATTGGTTTGTGTCTCTTGTCACCAGGTTGAGTTCTAATGAGTTACTGAGGAGGCGAGGAAGCTAGCTATACGATAGACGTGGACAGACTTAAGTGCAAGTGAACGAACATCGCGAGTTACGTATTCTTTACCCTTTTTTATTTGCTTCTCTTTTGACTCATTTTTTTTTTGTTGCCTCTACTAGACGAGAATTGACATCGAAGATGGTGTCTAGTTCAAGTCTAGGAGAGGATTCATCTAACGCCAAACCATATCCATATAGAGTAGTGTTGCATGCATTTTTCCCTTTTATTTTCACTTTTTAGTTGTATGTGCATTAGGATCATATAGTTTGTTGTTAGGATTGTGCATTCTCATATACTGTTTAGAACATATAAGATCACGTGCATAAAACTGTTTTGAGCATTGATGTGATGATCTATGGCATGAGAGAGTAGAAACGTCCTGAAAACATTTTGATCCGTTGAACGCGGTTATGTTTTGTTGAATTGATTGCTTGACCTTTAGGATTATCTAGAATGGTTTGTGGGATAAAAATCGTTGGTTGGAATCCATGGGACCGATGTTGTCTAGCCAAGTAGAAATATTTCTATAAGAACCCTTCCCATGTTTGCCGAAATTGGTAGAGTCTATTATCAAATGAATTCTTATTTCTTCATGTGCAGAAAAAGATAGTGAGCATCTCGATATTCCGCTGTCATTATCTCGTCAACAAAAATCGTTCGAGACATGAGTGCATCGATTTGGTGGTTCGGGTCTAAGTTGTGGGTCGGGTTATCCAATAAACAAAATCGAAAAAAATGATTAGGAACCCTTCAACTTCAACGTCTTAGGAACCCCAGATGCTAGCGAAAGGAAAAAAAAGAAAATCTAGCTAGATGAAAAAAAACGAGAAAGAGAAAAAGAATGAATGCCGAAAGCGTAGACTAGATATGATTAGGTAGAATGGTGTAATAGGATCGAAAAACATGCTGGATAGATGATTGAAGTCCTTGGATTGGTTCTAGGTAGCGGTATAGATCCCATAGCTAGGAAAGACTATCCTTTAGAGAGGGAGATCATACTAGACAGACTTGATCATTGTTCATGGGGATCTAGGTCGGATAGAGGTTTCGCTCTCGATTATCATTTTGAGTTATGTCATTTTCCCGCCCTCCTTTCAGACCGTTTTTCACGGAGTATTTGCAGGAGGACAAGCAAAGGTTTAGTATGGGAGAGTTTGATAACACATATTTTGTGTGATGTTTTGATATAAGATGTCTAGCATATTTCACTCGGTTTTACATATTTGTAGACATTCTAGGGCACATTTGGTTTCGATATTGGTTGGTTGTGTTCTTTGGTGTTTAAACAGGACTCCACACATAAAGAGATCAAAAGAAGTGGAAAACATGAATTACAGAACATAACGGACGAATCGGGAACATTTGGAGTTGTTTCGGAGAAAACGTGAAACTCAGAAAAGTCAGATCTTGCAAGTTCAATAACGTTCACTTTACAAGGCCACATCATGCATTCTCTACATCATTGGAAAGCTCTCTTCGATATCTACGCATGGTCGCCAAGATCACCCAAATCCGATGTCGGAGCAGGAAGTTATGAGCAAATTCGTGAAGCCCGTCAAAACTGCGATGTGACACGATCGTGTCATTTGCTGCAGACATGATCGGGTCACTTAAAATCTGGAAATCTTCCAAATTTTTCCAAAAGAAAGAGGAAATAACTAGGGTAGCCTCCAAGGTTGAGTTCATTCAGATTTTACACAGACAACACACCCTAGAGCACAAAAAAAATGGAAGATTATCAAGAAGCAAGAGATCGGAGTAAAAGACGGAGATTACGAAGCTGGAAAATCGACTAAGCATTCTTCCCTATTTTATTTTATGATGTTTTGTATTATTGATATGAACCTTGACATCTCGATGTTTATCGAGTAGTTGGTTTGCTTAGGTAAGGGATTTGTTATGTAGGGATCTTTGGTTTTTAATTACAGATTCTGTGAATTTATTTATTCTATTCGGTTTATTGAATTGTTCTTAATGCGTTTGATCTTGTTAACCACTTGATTGAATGAACTTAGGATTTTAATTCCCATAGAGATATGAGATTCTAACCTGGAAATAATTTAATAAATAGAACAGGTATTGCATCAAGAGATAGATATTTGCCTAGGGATTATGATAGCGTTCGTTCATGCATCCAGGGTTTTAGACTATTGAATCGAGAGATTAGTAGGATAAAGACTGGATAGTGAGGTTAGACTCGAGAGAGATCTCTACTTTAGAACTTAAATTCTCTGAATTGGATAGATAAACCACTGAGTTTGCATCTTTTGAAAGATCCTTACATGTAAAGCAATCCCGAAGCCTGCAGTGTTCATCATTCATAGTTTACAACCGTTTTTATTATTTTCTTTACTTCGCTCTCCCACTCATATTATCTCCTCTTGATTTAGACTTGGATTTGGATTTGATTCAGTTGTTTACTTGTCCATGTGTTCGACCCTAGCTACTACAACCGATCCGTACACTTGCGGTATTTGTTGAGTCTAGGTTAATTATCACTTGATTCATATTTCTGCACTAGATTGACGACATCACCGCTCAATAGGGTACTCCTACTGAATAGGGATGAAGTGAGCAGATTTGGTCAGTTGGTCGACGACTATCCAAATGGCGTTCTTCTTACTTGGGGTAAGTGGCAATCCAACCATAAAGTCCATTGCGATGGAATCCCACTTTCATTCTGGAATTTCCAACGGTTGTAGTTTACTACCAGACATATGTCGTTCCGCCTTTACCTACTGAAAAATAAGGCATCCCGCTATGAAGTCGGGTACATCCTCTTGATTCCCGGCCAAGTATACCACCTTGCAATCCTTAGTACATCTTGCTTACCTCGGGATGTATAGCTAGTCTCGACTGGTGTGCCTCTGACAATATCTCTCATCTTAACTCTAGATCATCTGGCACACATAACTGATTACCAGTCACAATGCTCCCTTCTCATAGATACGGTAGCCTTTACGATCGTACTCTTCTATACATTCATGTATCGAATAAGTAAAGGATCGTTACGTTGTCCAGCGACCGCTCGTTCTGCAAAGGTCGGCGTCGGTTCCTCCGGTGCCTGAGTCAAGTGTCCCAACATCGTCGTCAATTCGTTGACATTGATGCGTGAAGATGTCACAACGCGAATGACAGCCAAAATTTTCTTCCGACTGAGGGCATCAGCTACCACATTAGCCTTTCCTAGATGATAGACAATCTCCAAATCATACTCGACAATGAGCTCCAACCATCGTTGCTGCCTTAGGTTTAGATCTTTTTGAGAGATCACGTAAGTCAAATCTGGTGATCGGTGTTGAGCGTAACCTTCTCCCCGTGTAGGTATGACATCCAGATCTTTAGAGCATGTACAACCCTGCTAACTCTATATCATGTGTCGGGTAGTTTTTTTCATGCTTCTTCAATTGTCTTGACGCATAGGCGATGACGTGTCCTTCCTGCATCAACACGCAGCCTAGTCCATGTTTGGACGCATCAGTGTAAACTTCGTATGTTACCCTAGGCGTGGCAATGCCAGGATCGGTGGTGATGTATGTCTCCACTTTAACTCTTGGAAACTTCCCTCACATTATGTAGTCCATTCAAACCTTCCACGAACCTCCGATAATAGCCTATAGGTCCTAAGGAAACTCCTAATCTCCGTTGTAGAGATCAGGGACTTTCAGTCCATTACTGCCTCGATCTTAGCTGGATCTACCTGGATTACCTGAGCTGACACCACATGTCCCAGAAATCCAATCTCCTGTAATCAGAAGCTATAGTTGTTGAACTTCGTATATAGCTTGTTCTCCCTCAATCTCCATAGTGTTTTCCCCAAGTGTTCGTCATGAGTCTGTGAACCGGTGAATAGATAAGAATGCCATCGATGAATATGATGACAAACTCGTCTAGGTGGTTGATCATGCCAATCTAGGTGAGTTGGTGGTCAAGTAATAAATACCTAGACTAAGTCGATTCCGCAAGGGTACGAATTCGATGTAGTACCAAGGTCAAAATCAGGGACCGAGAGGTGATGGTATCGATTGTGATTCTAGCGCAGGTCGATAACAAGATAGTTGGTTGGTTGGTAGAAAACTATAATTAAAAGCACTGTAGGTTCAGGGTTCACCAATGCTACGGAATATCTAAATAGATGTGGTTGGTTTGCAGTCTAGGGACGATTCAGGAAACTCTAGCCTCTATCCTAGAACACATCCGGTCAGAGATCTTCGTTCTCTAACTAACGCTTTCCTATCAGCTTCCGCATCTTTAGGTCTACGTTAGAAGTATTAACGTCTGCTATCATAGTTCCTAGGTCGAATTAAGAATTCCTTATCAAGTCCAACCTATGCGTTCAGAATTAATAATTGATAAAATCGGATCTAACTTAGATATGCATTCAACCGTTCAAGCACATTGATAATTCCGTAACGTGGCTAGATTCCCTAACCTACAGCAAGTAAACTACTTACACATCATGGAGAAAAGCAAAGTAGACATGGATTCATACAACATTTCAATAGAAAAAAGAATAGAAGACTTATAGTATGAAGAATCAATCCTTGAACAATAAAATGTAGCAACCTCCA
Organism: Tarenaya hassleriana; assembly: GCF_000463585.1. Classification (NCBI taxonomy): domain Eukaryota; kingdom Viridiplantae; phylum Streptophyta; class Magnoliopsida; order Brassicales; family Cleomaceae; genus Tarenaya; species Tarenaya hassleriana. The sequence continues at coordinate 39,392 of NW_010966626.1, forward strand.
CTCCAATTCGTCCCCAAAAATGTCTAGAACCGAAAAGTATCAAAAAGTATCGAAAAATGTGAAAAGTGTCGAACCCTTCCTCGGTTTCCGTAAGTCTTTTTATAGAAATTTCGAAATATCGACGTTAGAAACCTCGATATCGATGTTTTTTAACGTCGATATTCTCCCAAAGTGTCAAGATCTCGAGGTTTCAGAAGGTCGATATCGACGTTGTGAAAGGTCGATATCTGGACTGCTCAGATCTCGAGGTATGGAACATCGATATCGATGTTCGGGAATGTCTAGATTGGGAAATCTGAAATTCTGAGCTTGAGGTAGCTGAAAACATCGATATCGATGTTGAGGAATGTCGATATTCTTTCTGTTCCGCTCTGAATTCTGTTTCTCGCTCGTGACACGTTCGTGACCGACCTTAGCTCGTTGTGATCGTCCACTTGAACCGATTAAACTCCAAAAACACCGTTTTAGCTCCGTTTCCGTCTGATTACGCGAATATTTGTGCACAAAATGTGGCCTAAATGCTAGATTTAACGGAAAAGAGGGTAAAATGCAACTAAAACCATAGGAAAATAACGTCCAAAACTGATGTCATCAACTCCCCCAGACTTAGACTTTTGTCGACCTCGAACAAAACTCTAGGAAAAGCAGCCTAAAAAGAGAGAATGAGAATGCAGGGTCGATTCTATATGAGTGTCAAAAGCATGATTCTTATCTAGTTCTAGCTACCCGTGAACAGAATCAAACCTATTCTACTATGGTCTCTCGTCGTTCGGAATGAATAATAGCTATGGGATTTTTCTATCGCTTAATGCCACCCAGACTGTTCTAACTATCTATCAAATACGTTTCTCAAACCTATTTATCACTGTTCACAGGAATAGTTCGGTCCTAAGGTTATGGGAAAGGCTAAGAAGGTGAGTGTAGAAGAGGGTTTATGCATATAACTCTAAGTACGGATACTCTTCTAATTCTATAATGTTTTTCTACTTCTTTTGCCTCGAGAGTTCCTTTTCTTTTTCTCTTTTTCTTTTTCTTTTTCTTTCTTTTATTTTCTTTTTCTTTTTCTCCATTTTCCCGGCTTCTTTTCTTTTCTTTCTTTTTCCGACTTTTCTTTTCCACAGTATCTCGACATATATAGGTCTAAGGGTCGAAAATGTTGGGTTTCCTGGGATCTCATGAGCGAATCCTATTCCTAAGAGATCGATTCTAGGGTTTGCGCAGCGGATATAAAATAAAAAATTTAATGAAACCCTAGAACCATGCTGCTATGATTCGTAGAAACGTTAGAACGCTTACCTCAATCGATCCGGGGCCTGTATCAACTGAAGAATTCGTCCGATCACTTAGGGAGGAAGTTTACCTCGCCCTCTACACGTATCCACACCTCGGGATGGATTCCAACGGTTGGAACTTGTCTGCTAGGACTCGAATCTCTATTCGGTTTTTGTGCACTTTGAGAAAACGAGACTTTGATTCTTTGAACTCTTTGGATCTCACCAAAAGCTCTTAGAATTCTCTGAAAGTCGGCTCCCAAAAAGTCACTATGGAATTAGGGTTCTAATCTCTTTCTTATAAAGTGATTTAACCCTAATTTCGGTTTAATTTTCGGAAAAC
>NW_010966626.1:49541-57651 GCF_000463585.1 Tarenaya hassleriana
AGTGCTCTATGATGTACTGTTTGCGAGCTTTCTTTGGATACATTTGATGTATTGATACTTTCTATAGTTTTATGAAATTGTTTGATTCATTACATGTTGTGCATACTTGATATGTTGTGAAATCCATGTATTGTTATGAACAATACTAAACTCCCTAGTCATGTATCATTGTGGGAATAATGATATACTAAGACTAGTATGATGTGTGATTGATGATCATATAGATGATCATAGGTATTGGGTACGATCACAGTCATAGGTATTCGCTGGAGAACATAATACTGGATTGACCCGCATGAGATTGTCACATGGACTAGCGTCATAACTGTTGGGTTTCCTGGGATCTCATGAGCGAATCCTATTCCTAAGAGATCGATTCTAGGGTTTGCGCAGCGGATGTAAAACAAAAATTTATAGAACCCTAGAACCATGCTGCTATTGAAATCGTAGAAACTTTAGAACGCTTACCTCAATCGATCCGGGACCTGTATCAACTGAAGAATTCGTTCGATCACGAAAGGCAGGAAGATTACCTCGCCCTCTACACGTATCCACACCTCGGGATGGATTCCAACGGTTGGAACTTGTCTGCTAGGACTCGAATCTCTATTCGGTTTGTGCACTTTGATAAAACGAGACTTTGAATTTCTTAAACTCTTTGGTTCTCACCAAAAGCTCTTAGAATTCTTTGAAAGTCGGTACCAAAAAGTCTCTAACGAATTAGGGTTTTAATCTCTTTCTTATAAAGTGATTTAACCCTAATTCGGTTTAATTTCGGAAAAACTGAAGCCCGGAACGGTCGGTCCAGAGATACACGCGGACCGTCCGTTCCAGCACGTGGAACGGACGTTCCGCTCACGTGGACCGTCCGGTCTGGTTCGGGCGGACCGTCCGTTCTGGACTTTCTGGTCCGTCCGTTCCAGCCCCTTCCGTCTCGGTTTTTCGTCGTTTTCTCTCGTGCATTTGTCCTTCCCTGCGTGTGTGACCCTGTAGGCTCATTCGACATAGCAGTATAACCTGAAATCCCTATTTCGGGTATACAAGTCATAGGCGGTCTCTAGCAAGACACTATGACTACCTATCTCGAATAGAGTTTGTTCGTGATCATACGAACGCCAGTGATGATTCCGGCTGATGATCCTTTTGTATCGCGATATCATATGTCGAACATAAGGCATGGACCAGCCACCTTATCTGATTCGACTGCTTTCTCGTTAACTGAGTTTGACTGTCTGAAATAGACGACGTTCGTCTATAGTGCGGCCACACATTTCTACAGTCTCGCTCACACGAGGGGCCCAGCGATATCTCTCTCTTTTACGAGAGGTACAAATCCCGTCTTGACTATCTACAATCCAGTACATGATTCGTTTCGTACCTGATACACGCCTTTATAATCCTCCTGTTACGCAGGACGTTTGACGTAATCAAAGCACGCAACTCCTCATGTTGGATTCCGTAGATATCTCAGGTCTTAGGATCCGATCATGGAACCGTCATATGAGATTCTAGTCATGACTCTAGTCCATGTGACAATCTCATGCGGGTCATTCCAGTATTCCGTTCTCCACCGAATACCTATGATCGTGATCGTATCCAATACCTATGATCATCTATGTGATCATCAATCACACATCATACTAGTCTTATTATGTCGTTATTCCCATAACGACATAAGACTAGGGAGTTTAGTATCATTCATAATGATACATGGATTTCATAACAGATCTAGCATGCAAGAACATGTAATGAATAAAATACTTTCATAAAACTATAGAAAGTATCAATACATCGAATGTATCGGAACAAAGCTCATAATCAGTACATCATAGAGCACTAAACCAACAGAAAAGTCTAGGTATGGTATAGGGCTTATAGCTCATCTCGTGATGATTGCCGCCACCCCCGTACGAGAAGCCTGTTGTCTAACGAGCTAAAAATAAGAGTGGTAAAACAGTGACTTAAGTTCGGTTCGACTATACTAGGGCCTAATATTCCTGGAAATAGGGAACGGTTCTTAGGAAAACTTCTACGCTTGGCTAGACAGTTCTAACAGTCATGGTCTCTAAACTATAGTGTACCCCACAAGCTAACGCTATCGTTCCAAGATTCAATCAACCAATTCGAATAAAACTCGACAATCCGGTCTATACCTAGGAAAACCTAAGTCTGATTCACTAAAACATCAAAGAATCTCTACTCTATCATTCATATACCAGCTAACCAGCATTCTCAAAAACATTTTATATGCATGTTTCCTATATGTCTTAGTTATATGCTCATGCAGTTCTAAATCTATATGTCATGCGGAGGATGCAAGTGATATGCAAAACTAATGCAGATGGATGCAATATTTAAAAAAAAATTGAAAAAAAAATATGTATACTGAAATGCATGAAACGTGATATGCAGTTGCTAGAAATGAGCTATCAGGGCGTTAGACCTCTCCTCCAGATTTAAACTTGACACCATCTCCGGTGTCAGTCTAAACCGATGAGGTACGAACGGAAATGATAGATAGTAAAATAATAGGGAAGTAATAATGTAAAAGAAGAGAAAGAGGGCTTAGCTCGATTGAGCTCGTGTGTAGATCGTCTCTCCTTTTTGTGTAAGTGTGTATCTTCCTTTGTTACTTTGCGTCTTTTCCTTTGTATTTTGTTTGTATTTTGCTATATGATTCTCTGTTGATCACAATCATCAAGAATTGCTACATTTGCAGTATAAAAAATAATAGATGTTTTATTAATCCAAAAATCCAATACAAGTAATAATACTCCAATCAATTCAAATAAAATCCAATGAATCAAAGCAAAAACAGTAGTATAACGCGTAAAGCCTAACAAAACTCGGGTCTCATAAAGCAACAAGAAAATAAGGAAATATAGCTAGAAAACAGGAAAACTTGTGTCTCAAGGATCGGCTGCCCTCGAAGTGTCTGGACTGAACCATCTCGGAGTCGCAATGCGTCTCTGTCCTGTGATGCTCGCATACTATATGTCCAGACGATGAAGGACTATCATCATATACTGTTGTCCCTCGAGGCATCTCTCCAAGTTTTGGCAGATTAGTGGCGCGTCGGCAACTTTCCACATCTCTTCATTGTCCGCTACTTCATCCCCAAGCTGGCTCCCCTCAGATCGGGTGTCCATTTTGGTTGGTTCGTCATGATCACCCTCTATGATGTCGAACCTGATCCCTATCCTAGAAACTGGCTTGATGAGCGGGCTATCAATCTTGATCTCATACTCCTCGTAATCTCTCTTCATCAGGTAGTATCGCCAGTATAAGATAGTTGTGTCAAAATCAATACGTGCATACATGCACCACCTGAGGAGTGCTATGTCTATCTCTCGGGGTCCTGTCACCTTGTTACTTGCATAGTATCCCACATTAACCCCTACACGCCTGGAAATCATGGTTATGATTCCCCCTACACATATTGGTTTAGTGCAGGGGCGTCTCATAACATCATCCAAATGCATCATGATACGAGATGCCAAGTCCACCTTCCCGATTCCCCAGTCATCTTCAAAATAGAGGTCTTTCAATACATACCTGAGTAGCAGTAATTCCTCGACCTCTATCTCATCCGAAGGTGTTCTAGCAAACATACAGCTCGCAAGAAACAGATGCAGAAACCTGAGGACAGGATGCCTAATGAATATCGCTTCCTTGAAAGTCTCGTACTCTCCAACAACGATCTCTTCCCAGAATTCCTGGAGTATTTCTGAACGCACATGAAGGAACTCATAGGTTTCCCCAAAAGGCAATCCCAGGATGTCTACTACCTGGCGCGTACTAAGCCTGTGGTCTTTGTTCTGAATCCTGAAGATGCAATATCCCTTCTCAATAGGCCCACGAACCGGCAGGTAATAGTGGTAACTAGATAGAAACTCTAAGGTGAGTTCCTTGTAGGATTCTTCCTCAACTGAATAAATCTTGTACCAACCTACCTTTCTCATCAGATTTGCAGCATGCGATTCCCATCTACCAAAGTTACTCTCCAACATAGATATGCTTCTGAATCTGGTAGGAATCTGGAGAATATTCTGGTTGTCTTCATACAAATTTCTTTGGTATGGGGATTCAAACTTCAGTGATTTGACTTCACACTCAGGAATTTCAAAGATTTCTGTCAGAGGGTAGATGTGTGTGTTGGTAACTGGAGGTGCGGAGTGGCATTGATCATATCTCATTGTGTCGTGAGAGAGAGATCGATTTTACTCGTTCTTTTGGGAAAAATTTCGGAGAGATCGTGATCTGGAAGAGAGAGATCGAAGTGACGGCGCAGTTTTCGAGGTTTCTTTTTATTTTAGCAAAATATCGATGTTTTTAACATCGATATCGATGTTCATAATGTCGATATTAAGATAGATCTGGAAAAGTGCAGATCTCGATGTTTTTAAGCTCGATATCGATATTTAGAAACCTCAACATGTTTCGAAAATTCGGATCTAGGGTTTGGTTGGATGTCGAAGTTCCAGAACATCGATATCGATGTTTTAGAACCTCGAGATTTGTGAAAATCCCTAATTTCAGATCTGACACAAATCTAGACGTTTTGGAACCTCGACACGAAGTTTCCGAACATCGAGATTTCTTAAAAATTGCCCGAAAATCCGATTTTTCGCGTTTTCCTCCTCCCCGATCACTTTTGGTCCTCTTTCTAGCAACGTATGCTCGTGATGCATGAAATTAAACGTGCTTATGCAATGCAATTGCATGGGTTCCTCCCAGAAGTGCTAATTTAAGGTCATTAGCTTGACCCTCTCATTTTCAGTGATCCGGTGGTCGCGTTGGACGGAATTGGTCTACTCCCCACCATCCCCGGGGTATGTGCACTGCGCTAGTGCGCACAGTCGACTTCGACTTACAGTCGTTTCCGCTCGCGGATTCAGGAATTGGATCTGGTGGATTCACCTTAGTTCCTAATCCAACATCAAGGATCTTTAGCATGATGCTCTGCTTCTGCGGAACCTTCCCGTGGGATTTTCCTTTAGATGTCATTATTAGGGATTCAGGTTTGGCTTTTATTTCGTTCTCTACTTCAAAGCTTACAGATTTAGCCACTGGCAGGATATAGACGTCTTCGTCATAGGCAATTCCCTTGCCCTTATCCTTCATTTGTGGAATTTGTTTTTTCGGTGAACCAGACGGTCTTTCCGGAAGAGTCAATGAATGCGCGTCTTCTTCTTTACCCCATTCTGGTTTTGGTTCCAGTTTGATTTCAATTTCCTCATCTCCTACGTGCATCTCTATGCATCCTTTCCGGACATGAATTACGGCGTCTACAGTGTTGAGGAACGGACGTCCTAAGAGGACTGATTCATCATTTCTGTTGTCTGTATCAATAACCACAAAATCGATCGGAACGTAAACGTTTCCAACCTTAAGCGGTACGTCCTCTAAAGTCCCCAGAAGGGTTTTTATTGACTTGTCTGACAGCTACAAAATCATCTTAATGGGCTTCAGTTCACCCACATTCAGTTTATCATGTGGTCTTTGGTAACAGACTCACACTCGCTCCTAAGTCGCACAGTGCGCTAGGAATAGAGATGCTGCCCAATTGGCAGGGTATAGAGAAACTTTCTGGGTCTGCCATCTTGGCTGGTAAGTGCTGTTGCAGTACAGCACTGCATTCAACTGTCAGAATTACTGGTTCCTCTTCCAATTTCTCCTTCTTAACGAGTGTGTCTTTAAGAAATTTTTCATAAGATGGTGTTTTGCGCTACAGCTTCTTGTAAGGGCTGGGCGATTTCCATCTTTTTCCACATATCATCGAATTTTGTGAGCTTGTCGTCTATTGGCGGAGTATGTTGCAATCGCTGCGGGAACGGTATAGGAGGTGGTCGTGGAGGCGGTGGAACGTATACGTCCTTCGGTTCCTCTACGATCAGATTTCTTTGCTTCTCTAGATAGACTCTCCTTTGTTCAGCAATGATTCTCCGTGTCCCATAAGTTTCGTTCTCATTCGCATAGACAGCATTACATTGCTCACGAGGGTTTGGCCCAGGTTTACCAGGTAATGTGCCTTGCGTCCAGCTAGGCTTAGCTGCAAGTTGCGCTACCTGATTATCTAGAAGCTTGATATGGGACTCTATCCCTTGGATTTGCTTCTTTAAATCACTTTGTTCGGTGACCATTCCTTGCATTGTGTTGCTCATAGACGCTTGTCCTTGCAGGAGCGTTTCGAGCATCGACTTGATATCAGAGGTCTGATCCAACTTTTGCTGAGGTTGTTGTTGCTGACCTCTAAACTGCTGGTTTCCTTGATACCCTTGGTATCCTTGAAACAGTTGTTGAGGTCTCTATTGGAAAGTTTGACCTTGGAATGGTCCCGAGTTTTGGAACGTTCGGTTCCTGTTCTCTTGAGGAGCATTTTGGTAATTGTTGCTCTTATAAGAGAAATTAGGATGGTTCCTCCAGCCAGGGTTGTAGGTGTTGGAATAAAGATTGTTAGCAACATAGTTAACATCTTCAACCCCTTGTTCTTGAGAGAACATGGACTGGTCTCCACTGAACTGATCCGATGTTTCGCCTAAGGCATTACGGTTTGATGAATAGACCTGCATCTTCAGTTCAGCTAATTCGGCCTTGAGAGCATGTACTTCACTGACGTTCTCTACATTACCCCTTTTTCTTGAGAACTCAGTTGGGGTGGTTCTATTGCTAGCCATACGCTCGATTAGTTCTCCCAGCTCATCGAAGGTTAGCTTTTGAAGGCTACCTCCGCTGGTGCAGCTAATGTAGAACCTTATCTCATCCCTCAATCCATTTAGGAAAGTTGACAGAAGGTAGTATCTATCGAAGTTATGATGAGGGCATGCTCTTTGGTATTCTTTGAATTGTTCCCATGTTTCACCCAAGGATTCTCCATGTTCTTACGAGAAGGAATTAAACTTGTTCTTCGCAAGCTGGGTCTTATGAGCAGGGAAAACTATGTTCATGAATTTGTCAGCAAGTTGATCCCAAATATGGATCGAGTCTACTGGCAGAGCATAGATCCATTTGAGCGCTTTTTCCGATAAGGAGAAAGGGAAAGCAAGAAGTAGCACTTCCTCAGTTGCAACTTCGTTCACTACTCTGACGGATTGACAGAGAGATTTAAACTGGGTCAGATGAAAGTTGGGCTCCTCGGTAGAGTTACCTCTAAAAGCACTCTCATATAGCATCTGGATAAAAGCGGGTTGTAGATCGAGGTGGGTTCGCCCGTTTCCCAGTCTACGAATGCAAGAAAGGAATGGAGTATGCTTTGGAGCAGTGTAAACTCCAAAAATAAGCGCTTCGTTTTGCTCACTGCTCTCGGTGGAACAACGTTATGCGCAGGATGGTCGTCAACATTTCTATTGTCTTCCATTGCTTTCAATCTCCTTCATTGCCTCAGGAGTTGAAGAGTTCTTTCGATTTCTGGATCAGGAGGAAGCAGAATTTGACTTCCACGGCTCCTGGTCATAAACCGAAGGAATTAAAGTCTCGATTCCCAAAAGAAAGGAATCTGATGGTGGTGGAAAGAAAGTAGATGGTGGTGTAAACTAGAATCTAACCGGCACCAAGACTGAATCTCAGTCCCCGGCAATGGCGCCAAAAACTTAATCGTGCCAATCTAGGTGAGTGGATATCAAGTAATAAATACCTAGACTAACCAGATTCTGCAAAGGTATGGATTCGATGTAGTACTAGGGTCGTACTCAGGGACCGAGAGGTGATGGTATCGATTGTGATTCTAGCGCAGGTCAATAACAAGATAGTTGGTTGGTTGGTAGAAAACTATAATTAAAAGCACTGTAGGTTCGGGGGGTTCACCGATGCTACAGAATATCTGAACAGATTTGGTTGGTTTGTAGTCTACGGACGATTCAGAAAACTCTAGCCTCTATCCTAGAACGCGTCCGGTCAGGAATCTTTGTTCTCTAACTAACGCTTCCCTATCATCATCCGCATCTTTAGGTCTACGTTAGAAGTATTAACGTCCGCTATCATAGTCAATTCATGCCCAATATGATGTTGTAGCCGCAAATAGGTACCATTATGAGATTTGTGGCCAAGTCACGACCACATATGTCTAATGATACTCCTCATAACATGCCGTGTGCCGGGAGTATCTCTTCCG
>NW_010966626.1:57666-62135 GCF_000463585.1 Tarenaya hassleriana
TTCCGATGGTGTACGAACCGTGAAGTTACTCTTTAGGGTTTCGGGTATACATTGAGATTCGGTTTTAGATTTTCTATTAAGTTTTCGTTAAGAATAGGGTTTGAAATAAAAATTTGAAAAACTATGGTTTGAATGACAAATTGTCACCGAAATATCGAAATAGGGTTTTCAGATTGGGTGAGAAACAGTGTTTTGTGAAAAAGATGGATAGAAATCGAGTCACGATGATATTGTCGACGGTCGGATGCACTAAAAATAGATTAATGGTTATGCTAGATATTAGTTAAACTGAGCGCACCTGTCAAACAAGTCAAACTATTCGAGTCTCAAAAATGTTCAAACTCGTCAAACAAGTCGGAGTTTGACGAATTTGACGATTTTGACGTGTTTGACGAATTTGATGTGTTTGACGTGTTTGACGAGTTTGATAATGAGTGTTAAATTTGTTTTTGCAGGAATCTTTTATGTATGATTTTAAGGACATTCATATGGCTCCTAAGATCACGACGAAATGTTATCCATATCAGACTGTTAGATCTCTTAAAAAGGCCTTGACGGATGAAGAATTTACATATTTCAAAAAAGAATCCCAGTTTCGGCATATTTTTCATCTTGGATGTAAGGACACATTGAAGATGGTTCCGGCATCAGTCCTCTTACATCGGACACTAAAATTGGAAGGAGAAGTGAAACAGCTATGACTTGTTTTGAATGGCGTGCCCATCAGATATTCGATCACTGAGCATGCGATTATCTGCGGCCTAAATTGTGAAAAGTATCCACAAGACTGGGCTAAATGTAAGAGATCCCAGTTTCGGATGAAAATGTTTGGACATTCAAAGGTGACAACATCCGAAGCGATAAAGAAGTTGTATGCCACTCCAACCAAAGATGTGGAGGACAGGAGAAGATTAGCAATAATCATATTGCTAGGTGGAGTATTAGACCATGGAATCAAGAACAATGATGTGATTCCAAATCATGCAGTTGACATGGTCAACAATCTGGAATTTTGTGAAGGGTTTCCTTGGGGGAGATACACTTTCGAAAGAACAATCGATCATATACTGAAGTTGTATGTAAGCAGTTCTACACCGAGGGCTCAGTGGCACTTTCCTGGATTCGTAATACCTCTTATGGTGAGTTACTTTTTTATCATTGTTTTATTTATTGTGATTGAGTATTTGATTGATTAGTTTGTATATATATTGCAGTTGCTTCCTTTTGAATGTGTGAATAGTTTAGGTGCCAATGAATGGTATATAGATGTGAAGGATGCCGATCCCACATGTCCTAGGATGTGTAAGAAGCAAATCCAACCGGGCCTTTATGTCACACTTGCAAATGTGATTAGACAGATCGGTGTGGATTCACAGTATAGATCGATTACATTAGTTATAATAGATGACATTTGACGAGTTTGACGAGTTTGACCTACCATAATATTCTCACTGATACCAATTCTGTTAAAATGTTTTCAGGGTATTCGAAGTATTCTTCAATTAGATGAGGAAGAGGAACATATGTTTTTTAACATACATGAGGATGAAAGTAGCCATCCGGTGGTGCAAAGTTGGATGCAACAATTGAGGATGAATCCGTCAAGTATTTGTTATGAGAACATTCGTGAGATCGATGTTGGTGGTAGGGCAGAGAGAAAGAAGAAAGAGAAAAAAAAAGAAACAAAGAGAAGAAGAACGAGGAAAAGAAGAAGAAGGAGGAGAAAGAATAGAGGAAGAGGAAGGAGAAGACGAAGAAGGAGAAAAAATATCCTTCAAAAAGATGTTGAAAAAGATTGTAAAAGACTCCGAAAAAAGAATAATTGCAAAAGTTGAGAAGAGAGTAATTGAAAAAGTGAAAAGAGTTCTGGAGAGGGCAGGAATCAATGTGAAAGAAGTCGATTGGTCTGAGATACAAGACAACGAGTTCGAGTTTAGATATCGTTTTTCGGATGAGAATGTAGAAATTCCACATAACGAGCAATGTATGATCTTACACTTTAAACTTTATTTGGGCAACCCGAGTTAGATTGGTTTGACTCTTTTGATTGACGAGTTTGACCTGTTTGACTCTTTTAGTTGATAAGTTTGACTGATATACATATAACTGCTCATATGTAGGACATCAATCTGTGCACGAATCTGACAATGATCAAGAGGATGTAGAAACTGCACAGAACGAGCAAGGTATGATCTTACACTTTACACTTTATTTGAACAGCCCGAGTTAGATTGGTTTGACTCTTTTGGTTGATGAGTTTGACCGGTTTGACTCTTTTGGTTGACGAGTTTGACTCATATATATATAATTGCTCATATGTAGGATATCAGTCTGTGCAAGAATCTGACAATGATCAAGAGGATGTAGAAACTGCACAGAACGAGCAAGGTATGATCTTACACTTTACACTTTATTTGGGCAGTTCGAGTTAGATTGGTTCGGCTCTTTTGATTGATGAGTTTGACCGGTTTGACTCTTTTGGTTGACGAGTTTGACAAGTTTTACCATTTGGGTTGACGAGTTTGATTGATGTTCATATAATTGGTCATATGCAGGAGCAGATGATGAAGAAGATGATAGTGATGTGATTCCCCCTACTCCTAGAGCAGTATCTAATACTCCTAGAGCGAAATCTGAGCTGGAATCTTCAGATGCTGATGATGGAGGGATACCTGCTCAGGAAAAGGAGGATGTAGAGGTCCCTGTTGCTCCCAAGGATCCAGTTCAGAGTAGTAAACGACCGAAGAGGAAAAGAAAGCCAACTCTTAAAAGTCCATATACTACTTTGGGTTCGACTGATCCACCCTCCAAAAAACGACGGGCAAAGAGAGAGACAAGAGGTAGAAAAGGAAAGAAGGACAAAGATCGTGTTGAATCTGCATTGATCCCAGTACAAGAAGGTACATTTGTGCCGATAGAATCCGCATTGGTGCCGATACAATCCGCTGCTGCTCCGGATTATGTGTGGATCCCTCGACAGCCTATGGTCTATGACAATGTTGTGCGAGTTGAAAGTTTTATTGAAACAAGCACAAGAAAAGCGAGTGCTCTCTTCAAGTTTATGCAAAAACCGAAACAAGAGAGGTTATGGATGTTGGGGCTGGAATATCTATGAAACCCACAGTTTTGGAAAGACCTTCTACAAGAAGGTGTATGGCTCAATGATCAAGTAAGTGTTTTCACATATAGTTTATCGAGTTTGACGAGTTTGATGACTGTTTGACCCATTTGACTGTTTGTTTTCACAGCATATCGATGAAGCCATGTATGACATCCGGAAACGTGTACCCCAAACTGAACCGAACAGTAGCAAGTACCTTCTGTGTGATGTGCAGTATTGTGAATGCTTCAAATGGTGGAAATTGGGGTAGAAAGATCTCGGTCTTCTTGGACAATACATGAGTGGTGAATTACCAATTGACGGTGGTAAAAGAAAATTGGACCAATACAAAGGTTTTATCAGTGTGTTGAACATTCCGTCATTGGTAGATCCTAATGTAAGCGTCCATTGGGTCACTATTAGAGTGGACTACAGGAACACGTCAATTCAAGAGTATGACTGCAACCCGAGAATGAAGGAGGCGACACTTAAAGTGATTCATCAATTATGCAGAAGTATCCCAGAGGCCTTCATGATTAGCGGGATAGGTCGAGTTAACGTTTCGACCATTTTTTCCATCGAGCTAATCTCTAATCTACCTCAGAACGTAACAGGAAATGAATGCGGCATATACAGCATCAAATATGCAGAGGCTCTCTACATGAATGATCTCACCTTATTGAATAAGGTGAGCGACGAGGTGGTGTCGTCTATTCGCGAAAAGATTGCATGTGATATATTCGCGAATGGCAAGGAAGTGTCGATGTCTACGAGGAAGGCTGAGATTCTTCTTCGTACTATTTCATTTGTTAAGAACCTCTTTAATTTATTAGTATTTTATTTCTTAAGAACCTCTTTCGTATTAAGTTGTATCTAATCAGGTTTAAAACTTTAGCAGAACATCCTGTTTTATTCATGTTACATTACTGATCATATATAATTCATATGTACTAAATCTATTCATTATGTCAAACTCGTCAAACTCGTCAAACACGTCAAACTCGTCAAACTCTCTGATTTGGTGAATTCATCAATTGCGAACCACGAAAATGTTAATAAGCACCTCGTATAACAAATTTGATAAGTAAATAATAATCGCATCTATCTAAGTTTAGTACCTTATTTTTTGTAGCAATGCATGTTCCCCCAAACGAAACCCTAATGTTCTATTACACTTTATGTTACACGTTGGTCTAGGGTAGAATTTATCATCCTGCCAGATGCTCTCCTTATAACAAAAATACGCTCAATACGTCATAATAGACCCTGTATACAACTTTGAACCATCGGAATGTCATTTTGACCACAGGTTGACCGCGTTGACTCGTCAAACACGTCAAACTCGTCAAACACGTCAAACTCGTCAAAC
>NW_010966626.1:62658-67732 GCF_000463585.1 Tarenaya hassleriana
ATGCTCTCCTTGTAACAAAAACACGCTCAATACGTCATAATAGACCATGTACACAACTTTGAACCATCGAAATGTCATTTTGACCACGCGTTGACTCGTCAAACACGTCAAACACGTCAAACTCGTCAAACTCTCTGATTTGGTGAATTCATCAATTGCGAACCACGAAAATGTTAATAAGCACCTCGTATAACAAATTTGATAAGTAAATAATAATCGCAGCTATCTAAATTTAGCACCTTATTTTGTGTAGCAATGCATATTCCCCCAAACGAAATCCTAATGTTCTATTACACTTTATGTTACACATTGGTCTAGGGTAGAATTTATCATTTTCCCAGATGCTCTCCTTATAACAAAAACACGCTCAATACGTCATAATAGACCCTGTACACAACTTTGAACCATCGGAATGTCATTTTGACCACAGGTTGACCGCGTTGACTCGTCAAACACGTCAAACTCGTCAAACTCTCTGATTTAGCGAATTTATCAATTGCGAACCACAAAAATATTAATAAGCACCTCGTATAACAAATTTGATAAGTAAATAATAATCGCAGCTATCTAAATTTAGTACATTATTTTGTGTAGCAATGCATATTCCCCCAAACGAAACCCTAATGTTCTATTACACTTTATGTTACACATTGGTCTAGGGTAGAATTTATCATTTTCCCAGATACACTCCTTATAACAAAAACACGCTCAATACATCATAATAGACCCTGTACAGAACTTTGAACCATCGGAATGTCATTTTGACCACAGGTTGACCGCGTTGACTCGTCAAACACGTCAAACTCGTCAAACACGTCAAACTCGTCAAACTCAGAAACTCCAAACATGAAACCCCGAATGCGTGTTACGACTTTGACCAGTGTTATGAGTTGATTAGTATTACGATGAGTTTGACGAGCTTGATCAGTTTGACAACTGTTTTTACCATATAATACACGAGTGAATTAGTTCAAATATGAATTGATAATGTCATTACATGCACGAACATAATATTATGATTCATACATCTGTGACATCATTGATGTACTGACCGAACCTACCGAACATGATTTTCTTTTTTCGAGTCTCACCAGATCTAGAAAATCGGTTTTGTTTAGACCTTCCACTTACTCGTTTTTCTTCCACTATAAGCGGCAATACCACTACATCTACGTTTATTGGATGAGTTTCTTGGAGATTTCACTTGTTTCTCGCAACAAATTTACCAAAAAATAGCGCTGGAGAAGAGACAAGCAAGAGAGAGAAGAAGAAAAACTCGAAGAGAGAGAATGCGATGTATGGCGGGAGACAACGATAAAGAGAAGAGTGAAAATGGGGATTAAAAGTAGATCTATATTTTATTTATTTTAGTATATTATAATATTATATAAATAAAGGAAGGGTATTATAGGGATTCTACATTTATAAGGGTATATCTGATGTTGCCGTTTTCTTTTTACTGTGCGAATGTATGGGATGTAAGTGAAATCGATATTTAAGGGTATTTTTGCAATTGCCCCCCACACGTACAAGGAATGTGCTAACAGAATAGCCTAGGTAAAATATTCTCCTGTCATTGACAATCCCCCTGTGGCTTCCCCGTGTCATTTCCCTGCTCCTCCTGTCATCTTGTCGTGGGCCCTTCTCCCAGGTTCTGGGCCGTCCTTGCTGCTCCAGCCTTTTTCCTTTTCCTCACGTACACCCGCAGTGGTTTATCAAACTGGTGAGAAGATGAAGGAAATGGAGGGGGTAGATGGTTGTTTTTGCCTCATAGGGAATGTATTCTACACTTGTGACTATCTGGGGAAGTTGAGGGGATATGAGACTAAGGAGAGGGGAGTGTCGAGAGAGGTGATGGGCGTGGAAGAACTGACGTATTATAAGGCAAATTCTCAAGGGAATGCTAGAATGGTGAGCTATGGTGGGAAGCTGATGTTTTGTTGGACACTGCAAGTAGAGTATAGCGGTTGTAGGAAGGGGGATGTATGGTGTGCTTTGGTTTCGGTGGAAAGGCGGAGCAATGGGGATCTTGTCGGGACGGTTGAATGGCTCGATTATGTGCTTTCAGTTCCCGATGGATCTCATATTTTGCATCTTTTAGCTCTTCCCCTGTGATTGTCATGATGATGATGATGGCACAGTTGCGATACCTTTGTTGCTTGGTTTATTATTATGTATGATTATGAATGGTCTTTTATTTTATAATACACAATGTTTTTATCTAAATCCTTCATATATTTGCATTTCTCGCCTTTCTTCCGTATGTTTTGACACTTGAAACATGAGCTTTGAGGATTGTCTGATCGTTTTCTGTTTTCCTGTAGAGAAACTATGAACTGAAACATCCAACTGGACTGAATGGTTTTCTGTTTCTCGCCTTTTGGTGATGTCTGATAACCTGTATGTGAGCTATAATTATGATTTGGAGATGAGTTTTAAGGTTCAGGGCAGTTTTGTAATTATATGGTCTGGTGGAAGGTATCGTCGCCATTATGCTTTTGGATTCAGGTGTATGTATTTGCAATTTAAATACACATCTTTATCCAAGCATAATAAATATGTAATGGAATTGAAACAATGAGTTACAATTGTTGAGTTATAACATTAACAAAAAAACACAACACGGCACAACACCGTCACTACAAATACAACAAACGAGGAAGAACCTATGCCTCAGAAGACGACACAGAAAGAACAGAACCTAGCTCCACAATGTTTCAGACAAAAGCTCATATCAGTTTTCTTTTCCTCTTTTTTCTGTTCATGTCATGGTCGTGGTCTCTCCTTCAATGGTAACACTTGTATTCCTAGATCATGTTGTTTTCCGGCGCTAGCCCAATGCAAGTCCTCATTATGTTCTCAAGCATCGCCCTCTGTTTCGACAAGGCGTTCACCACCAGTGGTGGAACCTGTCATGTTTCTGTTGGGTTTTGGGCTACGGATTCCTAGCATGCGATCATATCGATCTAGGGTTTGGTTTACTAGGTTTCATGCAGCGGAAGGATAATCTAAACCTAGTCAAACGTCACACGGCAACCAGAATCATTCGTAAAACCCCGTTTAATCGTGTATATCACCGCAGGAATCGAATACTTACCTCTTTCCTGAAGATCTGAAAGTAGCAATCGATCCAGGGCCTGTTTTAATCACCAAGAGCTGAAAGTACAGCTCCTCTACACGTATCCACACCGACGGGAAGGATTCCAAACGCTTTTGGAACTGATCTGCTAGGATCTGTGAAGTGAATAGGGTTTTCAAGACTTGGAATCGAATCCCTAGAACTAGAACCTCAAAAGAAACGATTGTCTTGTGTTCTAGATCTGTCTTAGGGTTCTGTAAGTCCAGTTCATCTTTTAGGACGGCGTCCAACACCTCCATATAAGATTAGAAACCCTAATCCTTGTGAAAAGAGACTTTTTCCGAGTATTGACTCGGTCCGAGTCAGAACTCTGACTCGGTCGAGTCAGAACGAATCAGCCCAAGCCCATTGTCAACTCTTGACCCGGCCCATTTAGTATTGACTCGGTTCGAGTCAAAACTTTGACTTGACCGAGTCAAAACATCAGCCAAGCCCAAAACACTTTCTGGGCTTCGACCCGCATGGAACTGACTCGGTCCGAGTCAAATACTGACTCGGTCCGAGTCAAATACTGACTCGGTCCGAGTAGAACCGGTTGTTCGACCAAATCCAAGTCTATCTTTCCGATACTTCACATATAAGTCCATCCCTAATGGTGTGTGACCCTGTAGGCCCATTCGCAGTGGCAGCAGCCTCGAGAACCATTCCTGATCTACAAGTCATGGTTAGCCTCTAGCAAGACACCATGACCACCCATTTAGACTTGCGTTCGAGGTGATCTAACCAAGGCATTAACAGCTCGAATTCTGATCCTTTGTCTCACGATATCATATGTTGAACAAGGGCATGGTTTGAGCCACCCTTCAAGTTCAACCGCTTTCTCGTCTTGGTAAATCGACTAGTAAAATAGATGCAACTTCATCTATAGCGTGGCCACGCATTTTCATAGTCCGACTTCCACGAGAGGGCCCAGCGATATCTCTCCTGTTAAGGAGGTGACAAGTCCCATATTGCATGTCTATTATCTCCATATGATTCGTGAACGTATCTGATCAACGCCGTTATAATCATCTGGTTAAAGACGACGTTTGACGCAGTCAAGACACGCCACTCCTCATATCAGATACTCTAGACATCTCAGGTCTGAGGATCCAAGAACGAACCGCTGTATGAGATTCAAGTCATGACTCTGTCCATGTGACAATCTCATGCGGGTCAACCAGTCACTCGTTCACAACGAGTACCCATGATTGTGATATGCATCCAATGCATCGATCACACCTCATGCTAGTCTTAATTCATTATTGTTCCCACAATGATAACTGACCAGGGTGTTTAGAATCATTCGATAATGATTCAAGGATACCGAAATATAACAAACATGCCAATCATATAACGGAATGTAACGCATTCGTAAATCAATGAATCAATACAATGTCAAAATGTCATATCACGCAACATCCTAGAGCATTACAACCAACAATCTCCCACTATGCTCTATGATCTATCCTACAAGCATCTAATCCCCATACCCCTAACATGAGATGAGCAATATATCATCTACATAAAGCACAAGGAAGACCACTGCGCTCCCACTGACCTTCTTGTAAACACATGGTTCATCTTCATTTTGCAGGAAGCCAAACGTTTTGACTGCCTCGTCAAATCGAAGATTCCAGCTCCTCGAAGCCTGCTTCAGTCCATAAATTGATCTCTAAAGCTTACACACCTTCCTCGGACTCTTAGGATCGACAAAACCCTCGGGTTGTGTCATGTACACATCCTCGAGCAAATTCCCGTTAAGGAATGCGGTCTTGACGTCCATCTGCCATATCTCGTAGTCATAATACGCAGCTATGGCCAGCAGAATCCGTATGGATTTAAGCATCACGACTGGTGAAAAGGTTTCATCATAGTCTATACCATGAATCTGCCGAAACCCTTTCGCAACGAGTCGTGCCTTATAGGTATGCACAATGCCATCCATGTCGGTTT
>NW_010966626.1:69944-71567 GCF_000463585.1 Tarenaya hassleriana
AAAAGGAGATTTTGTCATCTTGCCCATCAAACAGGAATCGCATGATTCGATTGATTCATAATCAAAAGAATCAAGAAGTCCATCAGAATGAAGTTTCGCTATGCGTTTCTCGTTGATGTGGCCAAGTCGACAATGACAGAGATAGGTCGGGTTCAAGTCGTTCGGCTTAAACCGCTTACTAATGTTATAGATCGAATTGTGTCCAGATGGTTTATCATTCAAAATATAAAGGCCATTAAATAGGTAACCATTACCATAAAATAAAGCACCTCTATAAATAGATAAAGTTTTGTTCTCAATAACAAAACGAAAACCATCAGAATCCAAACATGAAATTGAAATAATATTCCTGCTAATGGCAGGTACAAAATAACAATCATGTAGTTCTAACACAAGTCCAGAAGGTAAAGTAAGATCATAAGTCTCGACGGTCAACGCAGCAACTCTTGCTCCATTCCCGACGCGGAGATCCACTTCTCCCTTCGCCAGCTGCCTACTTCTTCTCAAGCCCTGCACATTTCCACAAATGTGTGAGGCACATCCGGTATCCAATACCCATGATGTAGAAGTAAACAAGTTAGCCTCTATAACAAAGATACCCGAAGATGAAGCTTCCGCAAGCTTCTTCTTCTTCTGATCTTCCAGGTAGAGTTTGCAGTTTCTGCGCCAATGCCCGATGGCATGGCAGAAATGGCACTCTCCCTTCTCGGCCTTCGGCTTAGGCTCGGCGGCAACACTTGCCGTTTTGCCCTTGCCTTTCACGCCCTTGGAACGCTTCCTCTTGTTGGAACTCTTTCCAACCATTAGGACATTCTTCTCGACTTTGATGTTCTGCTCGGCCGATCGCAACATCCCATGTAGTTCGGTCAAGTCCTTCTCCATCCCGTGCATGTTATAGTTCATGACAAACTGGTCAAAACTATGCGGCAGGGATTGGAGAACTAGGTCTACTGCCAACTCACGACTAACCTCCAACCCTAGTCTGTCAAGATCCTCTAGATAACCCTTCATCTTGAGGATATGAGTACTCACGGGTGAACCATTGGTCATCTTACAGTTGACCAGGTTCTTAAGGACGTTAAATCGTTCGACCCTCGCCTGTTCCTCGAACATAGTCCTGAGATGCTCGATCATCTCGAAGGCATCAGTTCCTTCGAGTTGTTTCTGCAACTCAGCCGACATAGATCCGAGCATCAGACAGGTCACGTCCAGGTTGTCATTGATGTGCTTATGGTAAGCATCTCTGACAGCCCTGGGCGCATTGGCCGCTGGTTCATCCTCTGGAACGGCTTCTTCCAGCACGTAGAGCTTCCGCTCATGCCTGAGAACAATTCTCAGGTTGCGGTACCAGTCGAGAAAGTTTCCACCAGTGAGTCTCTCCCGATCCAGGATGGATCGCATGGAGAGATTAGCCAGATTACCTGCAGCAGTCATATTCTACAGAAAAAGACAAAACAAAAGACATAAAACATGCAAGTCGCTTAGTACACATACTAACACAGACAATAGATGCAATATGACAGGCTCCCACTAAGAAAAACACCCTCAATGAGTTTCTAAGTGAGCTAGGATCCATATTTCACATGCTTTTGAGTCAGCTAGGGCATGACGCTCAAAAAACAT
>NW_010966626.1:75038-90764 GCF_000463585.1 Tarenaya hassleriana
GAAGTTGGTCCGGCGGACCGGGAATAACAGATTCCGCAACTTGTCAACTTGCCGCCTTGGGACGCGGAATTCGCCGGATTCTGGGGCCCACTCGCCGACCAGTCGCCTCCCACGCCTCGAGGGTGTTGCAGGCTCACCTATGGGCCTAGGCTCGAGCCCACTTGACCCCTCTCGCACTCCATAAACATCTCCCAATCCTCTGCCTTAGCCATTTTCGGGCAAAACAGAGGAAGTAGAGAAAGAGGGAGAGAGGGAGAGAAAGGCGACGAACCAGGGCAAGGGGAGCTCGGGGAAGCAAGGGGGAACGTCCTAGACGTGCCCTAAAGGTGTTCACGTCGTGTGGAGCCACGAGGAACGCACACAAGCTCGGACAAACTCAAGAACAAGGTGAGTGGCTTGAGTTGGAGTTGTGAGATCTTGTTCTCAATGTGTGATGGTCCAAATCAAGATTTCATTGCGTGTTTGAGGTTTAGAACATGTTTAGGGATGTCAAACTGTGTTTTATAGCATTTGGAAGCAATCCCGAATCGATTCGGGAGAGAAAAATCGAAACAGAACCGGAGAAATCGCGAGGGAGAAGCAAGTTCCAGTCCCGGTCCGCCGGACCAGAAGTGGTCATCTCCGGATCGAGACTGGGACAACACGCGAACTTGGACCGGACGAAGGAAACGGACCGGACCAAGAGAAAACACGTCATCATCCGGTTAAAGACGACGTTTGACGCAGTCAAGACACGCCACTCCTCATATCAGATACTCTAGACATCTCAGGTCTGAGGATTCAAGAACGAACCGCTGTATGAGATTCAATTCATGACTCTGTCCATGTGACAATCTCATGCGGGTCAACCAGTCACTCGTTCACAACGAGTACCCATGATTGTGATATGCATCCAATGCATCGATCACAACTCATGCTAGTCTTAATTCATCATTGTTCCCACAATGATAACTGACCAGGGTGTTTAGAATCATTCGATAATGATTCAAGGATACCGAAATATAACAAACATGCCAATCATATAACGGAATGTAACGCATTCATAAATCAATGAATCAATACAATGTCAAAATGTCATATCACGGAACATCCTAGAGCATTACAACCAACAGTTTCACCGTCCCGTTTTCCGGTCAGATTACCCAAAAAAACTAAGAACTGATGATTGAGAGATTTGAAAAGCGTACTTACTAGTGGTGCCTTGGTGAGGTAGCTCAGGATTGAGGCCACTGGGTGGAAAGAATGGAACTTTCCCTGCAAAAAAAAAAAAGACAGACCAAACACACGAAATGATTCAGTAAGAAGGTGTTATTACAGAGACGAAAAGGGCAACAAGAACAGAACACAAACCTTGGTAGTTTACTGTATCTTACGACCACAAGACTCGATCTCATATTCGATACAATTCATGAACAAACCCCTGATGACACATTACCAACAAGCGAAAAGAATCTTGAAGTATATCAAGGGAACTATTGATCTCTGTTTACATTTCAAACCCAAAAATCTGATATCGTAATAGTGATTGGACCGAAAGTCAAGAGGACATGAAGCCTAGACGTGGTGGTCCGGTGGCGTGGGAAAGTGCTCCCACACCCCGGGTTCGAATCCCACCTGGGCAAATCACCAATATAAAAAAAAGACATGAAGAATACAAACGGCTACTGTTCAAATTAGGTAGGGTAGTATTTTTCTGGCAGCCACACAAACAAGAAGTTGTTGCCTAATCAAAAGCAGAATACATTTCTGCAGCTGCAGTTCCAGCAATCAATAAGACAATATATCTCCACAATCTATTTGAAAGTTTGGGATGCAAGTAAGAAGAGAATACATTAATATTTTGTGACAATAGCTCAACATTCGCCATCGGAAAAAATTCAGTTCAATCATCTTTTCATTTTATTTTATTTTTACGCTATGGCACTATTACGAGGAAAAAAATGATTTTAAGAAACTGAATAAATAAATACTTCAGTTTCCACCAAAAAAAACAAAAATTAAACCAAATTATAAACAATTTTTTCATTCAATTCGATATAGATTAGACCATAACATTTTTTATATCACATCGAAAGATTATTTTGATTCTTTGTATATTACGTTTTTCTAGAATTTCATAAAATTGTTTCGAATTAGGACTAATTCAACAGAAAAAATTATATAAAATTAAAACGGCAACAAATGAAATAAAAAAACTGCATAGTGAACTTACTGAACCATACATGCGATACATCAATGGCTACGTAAGAAACAAGGTACACTCACAGTAGAAACCGATACAACGTTAGACCAAAGTTAGGTACTCTCTCTCTCTACAGTATTCGAAACATTATAATCCATCAGCCAGAATCAGACGTCAAATAGAACACACACACACACATATATATATATATATATTTCATGTCTCAGATAAATTTGAGTGGACCTACCCTAAGCCTTTGATATGAAACTTGAGACTTAAACAAACTCTTTCAAGTTCAAAATCGCTTCTTGATCATCGTTGGCTAAAATATCATCAACAAATACCAACAATGCTCAACATTGTTAAGAATGAAGATCCTGCCTTTTACATAAAAACAGTACGGTCGACCTATGACGGATATATATATATATATAAGGAATTTGCGTGGTCTGCATAGCACAATCGCTGCTTCTGCTTTTCTTTTCTTTTTGGGCACAAACTAAGATGATCAAAATAAGAATCTGATAAGGTTTCAGTAACAGAAAACCCAGAAAAGAACAAGAACAAGAACCGATATGTTGTATTGATTTCCAGAAAACCAAATACAACCCCAAGAAGTTGATTATTGTGAGCTTCTCTCTCACCCCTCTCCTTACACATTCAAATGAGCAAAAGCATAAACCCTAATACCCAATCTGCACGTCTAATATAAGCTACCCACAACAAACCTGCTGAGCTGGCACTAAGAGGATATACCCACACATACAATGTGTTGATACAATGAACCTAATCCAACATCCCTCACGTGACCATACCTCCATCAATTGCTCCACCTTATGCATATCTTCTTTCCCTGTTACTCTTGTTTCCTTTACGCCCATGACCCTTCTTTTGGCTCCTCTTGATATCCTATCAGAATCATTCTCTCAGTTTCACATATTATTATTATTCTCTGGTAAATCCCCTAAACGTAATTTGTTCTATATTCTAGTTCTGAACTGAAGCAGCAGCTACATAACTTGCAAGAAACTCCGAATACGTTACATCACGTGCCGTGTGTTTCGAAAACAACAGCTAGGAACAGAAGACGACGTAATAAAACATGAAAGATAAATGCGGAAAGAGGTTAGGACTTCAGGGATGAAACGAACAACGGCAGAGTAGATGCAACGTTTACCCGAGTTATGTATGCATTACTAGTAAAACTATCTTACCAGGACTCCCTAAAAAGATCCTACAAACATGCAATGACAAAAAAAATCGATTATCACTGAAAACAGGTGTCCAGCCCTAGCAAGTTCTAAAGCTGGAAAAGTGCTTACCTAGTCTCAGTATTTATTACCTGTGCCGAACACCATGAGATGCTGGATGCTGATAATACACTGACCAAAACTCACGGTCTCAACCTCAGCATTTTTCAGAGTCACCGCGCATATCTAGACCATTCATGAGAAGGGAATAACCAAACACCTCCCCGGATTTTATTATGTATTATAGGAACGTATATAGCTGAAGAAATTTGTCAAATGCATTTTAAGAAACAAATAGTCTCATACTGAATACCTGACAGGCAAATGGACCGAGTACGAGCTTTCTGGCCTAAGTGGTAATAGATTCAAAGAATTTGGAAACGAAAAAATGTTTGGATGCCATGACAAATCAGTCATGTTTGTGAATTTTGCCAAAACAGTGGGTGTGCTCTTTCTTTTCTTTTCACTTCTGTAAGATCAGATTTTAATTGGAAGAAACAGAAGAACTGAACCAAAAGGAGGGCTTCTAGTGATGCAACTATCTTAGAACAGACTTTCCTTTGTGTCTGTGTGTGCGTGTCAAAACTCACTAATCTCATGCGCCAAGAAAATCTAGAACTCCACAAGAAACTAAACCTAATGTCTAAAGAGAATATGGAATAAGGGTAAAGGGAATCGTTAAACTGAACTATCTAGGAGCTAGGATTGTGTTTTAAAAGGTTAGGGTAAATACCTACACCAGGGGGTGTCAATAGTGCAAACAGGAATTCCCTTCTCACAAATGGTCTAGAAATAAGAGATGACTCGAACGAACCTTTCCTTCAACACACTATTTTCCGTGTTAGCCGCGTTTATCACCTTGACCTCTTCAGAATCTCATCTCCTTGATTAACTGCAGCAGATTGCCACTGCAATTAGCAAAGAAAGCAGACCCACGATCAGAAGCAAATCCATATGAATCAAAGCTGAAACAGTGATTCGTCACAAACATTGTTTCCGATGTGCTATGCTACCATTACTCATTTGGAAAAAGAACCTTAATCTGACTTTTAACATGAATTTGATTATCAAGAAGGATAGATTTCTGAGTAAACAAAGAATCAAAAATAGAATCTTCAAGACAGGTTGATGACGCGCTCATTCAGGTTTCCATCAGAGCGGAAATGGCACACTGCTTCACTCAAAGTTAACTAAAAGAATCAACAGGCCATTGAAGAAACCACACATCTCAAATGACAGCTACCTACAGGAATCATTTCGGAGAAAAACAAAATCATTATAAATGCATTAAATGTAGCTCCCATACTAAGTCAAATCTTGAAATTTGAAATTGTGGAACCAAAACAGAAAAGACAACAGGCACATATCACAGAAAAAATGTACCTTGTTTGCTTAGATGAGATGAGAAACTTTAAAGCTAAAGGGTCAAGCAGAATATTATGCACTTTTAATAGGATAAAATATTTGGCTTGCACGCACACCCAACACAAAAGACAACAGGCACATATCACGGAAAAAATGAACCTTGTTTGCTTTAGATGAGATGAAGAAATTTTAAAGCTAAAGATCAAGCAGAATAATTCACACTTTTAATAGGATAAAATATTTGGCTTGCACGCACACCCATCTGTACAAAGGCCTTGGTAGACGAGAAGAGCTACGAAACTGTCTGACCCTCAAATTAAAAATGGCTTGAGGGTATCTAATCAGAGCAGTAAATAATTTTTACCCTAACTTGAACTTAGCAGAATGTCATAAAGAAAAAGGAAAGCATATAAACTCTCCAGTGACCAAGCTTAGTTCATCTTGCAAAGGTAAGGAACTTTTTACATTATGTTCTATTTGAAATGAGATGCAGACTCAAAGTATTTGCATATCTAGTAGTTCGAGTATTTGAAACTTTTTACGCAAAGGTTTGGAGAGATCCAGAAAATCATTAAAAAAATTCAAAATCATTTATGGTGATCCTAATTAATACCTAAAGATTCCATATTAAACAAACATGAGTTTATCTAAAGGACATCTCTACAAACACAAGAAAGGTACAATATCACCAAATCTACAACAACCAGCCACTCTAAACGAAAGATACAACTGTAGGAGGAAATGTCGAACTATAAAAATTATTAGTCATATGTAAGATTCTTTAGTGAATTATCATTACGTTTAATTCTTAATCATGGACATGTGAAATCCATATCATATCACATTCAACATTAGTCGTACTACAATGCAGAAAACAACGATTAGCACAAATCATGGAACTTTTCTTTCGACGTATGTAGCATCAGGAAGGACATTATGATTGAACCTTTTAAGATGAAAATAAGTCTCAATATGCAAACTGGTGGTACGTGTAACACCCTGAACCCCGGAATTATTTCGAGGACAAGTGTAAAATGAATAAAAAAAATATCGAAAATTGACATGAATAACCAACTGAATAACATCTGAAACCAAAACACGCCAAAGAGACTAGAAAACGGAATTGAGGAAGCTAGGACCAAACCAAACCAAAACTTGAATCGAACCGGACCAGACTTGTAGACTCGGATGCAAAGAGAAGGCCAATCTGGACTAGAACAGAGCCCGTCTAGACTGGAGCAACCTTCTACTCGCGTTCGAGTATGCAAGTCTAATCCGGTTCAGTGTTCTGATCCAGTCTAGCTTCCTCAATTCCATTTGAGTCTTTTCGACATGTTTTGGTTCCATATATCTTTCGATTGGTTATTCACATCAATTTTCGATTTTTTGGGTTCGTTTTACATATCCTCAAAAATAATTCCCCAGTTATAGGTATTACAGTACGCCCTATTATTTCAAAAGGATTTAACATACCATGATGGCAGCAACAACACAAGTTCCCACCCCATAATGAGAACTGAAATTCTCATAAGCATAAACAATTTTTCATACATGTAAACCGTGTTTCAAGTTTTTCATTTAGATGCTTAGAAGAAATGATGTTTATACACTACTTCAGTAAAGAGGGAATTTGTGAATCAAACTTTGATTTGCTATCAGAAACTTCTTCCAAATGTATTGGTTACATTTTGAGCTAGATTAGGAATATTTCCTTGTAACTTTAAGTCTTTAACAGATCGTGTTAGATCTTTCTCGTGAATTTCAACTTCTGCAAAAGTTTGCCGGATTGAATGAATCAGGAAAAAAATTGTTGTTGAAACTGATTGTTTCCATTCAATTTGGGCGTGGAATGTGGATACTACACTACACCGCATCAATGATGTTTTAAGAAAACCCCATGAGAAATTAGAAAACAAACAATGATTTCAAACTCTCCAAGATTAGACACAATAACTCAGATATCAAAAGAATGTAAAGATAATATAACAATAGAAACCAAATAAGAGGGCTAAAGAGGTTAAATATCATATGTTTCTTTGTTTATTTAATTTGCAATCAAATCATAACAAAAAGTTCTCAATATTACAGACAACAGTTATAGCTCACAACTTCTGAATTAATGCATATCATTATGCGCATTAACATTACGAAGTGAGGTGTGTGAACATTCTCAGCTCACTAACAATGTATATGGTTCGACATATATGTTGCAATCATTCATTGGCAACTTCGAAAATGATCTTACAAAACGATCGGCCAAATCTGTTTCTTGTTTCACAAAATTAATTGATTATAATTAGATCCATTCGCCTCTAAACAGTAGCTTTGCTTTTGCATGTCATAGACAATGGAGGCTTTTAATGCACAACAAAGATTTCTATCATGTGCCTTTATTTTATGAGCATATACATCAAGTTGTTTAGAAAGGGAACATAGACTAACAATCAATACAACTGCCATTATTAAAAAAAAAAAAGAGAGCGAGACTAACAATCAAAACATGCAAATGTACATTAACAAAATTAAAATGAGGAAGATGGCTTTTCTACAGCGCTGAAGATCCTATGAAACATGTATTTAATATCATTATATGTATATCACTAGCAAACAATATTGGACATTCCGAATATCTCCAAGAAAACGGGGGGAATGCCTCAACATAAGCAACTATGAAACGCGGAATCTAACCTGCGAGTGGAGACAGATACACTTGACATCTCAGCTCTCATCTGCGATAGTCATCTGCTCATGCAATTAAATTTTGTCATTGTAGGATTCAAAACAATCCATCACTGACTGTAACAATAGTTTTAGGGAAACAGGAACAAAATCAAAGCAATATCTTCGAAATAACAAAATCTCAAAAAGCTCAGACAGCTGATCGATCGATGATAAAACGAACTAAGTGACCTTTCGACAGCTCACTTTCCTTCATTTTCTCGGATTACTTTCTCCATCGTTCTCATCAACCAAACAGATCTCAAAACCCGATTTCACACAAAACCACGTATCATCGTAAATAGAATCAGCAGATAAAAAGCACAGGAGAAAGAAAAAGGAAAAACAAAAAATTCAGAAGCAAACTCACCAAAAATCACCGACCAACAAAGCGGCGTCGAAGTAAGAGATTGGCATGCATAGGAATTTGCAAATATCGATCTCCACCACCAGTGGAATCGAGATCAGGCGAAAAAATTGCCGGAAATCAGCCAGAATTAGTAGCGGCGACGGATCTGGGACGGAAGCGAAAGAACAACTAGGGCGATTTAGAGAGAGGGAGATGAAGAGTGAAAGAGAGGTGCACGAAGATACTTATGAGCGGCGAAGATATTTATAGAAGTAATGTGAAGAAGTGGTGATGACTTTAATTTAAATATTAATTATTGACTAGTGCGTTAATCAAATTTTAATGAATTAAATGAAATATATAAAAATGTGAACTAGGGTTTCGGATTCTCCCCCAAGGGCTCGTGCTTCATCGTAGCGGACATTTGATCGGCTCCAGCAGTCATATTTTTCAATTAATAAAATTATTTCCATTTTTTATTTTCTTTTCTTATAAATAAATTAAATTAATAAATTACTTTTTGTTGTATTTATAATAAGATTTTTTATTACAAAATTATTTCCATTTTTTTCTTTTTCCTATAAATAAATTAAATCAATAAATTACTTTTTGTTGTATTTATAATCAGATTGTTTTATTAAAAAATTAGCTGTGTATTTTTCATGACCTTTGGTTTTCTTTATCATTATAAACATTTTGGTTTTGTGTGGAGATTTATCAATTGAGCTATAATAAAAAGGAAGATTTGAAGTATCTAATCATTTATAATTAATTAGTACTTCATAAAAAATAAAACATTGAAAACTTATCTTTTTATTGCATATAGAAATAGAAGATTTTAATACTTTTAGAAATGAAGTTAACAAATAAAACAAATTGTTTTTTAACGAAGTACAAATAAAACAGTATCAGTCTTATTGCATATGAAGATAATGTGATAACTAGAATTCAAGAGATAAACGATATTAACTTTCTTTTAACATTCTATCATCAACAAGAATAAAACAAAATAAGCTGACTGTTTTTTAGCTATATATATATATATATATATATATATATATATTTCATACCATCCCAAATACAATATTAAAATATCATTTAGTAATAATTATTATTTATTATATTTACCCAATATAAATTTATTGCAATAGATATTAATAATCGGGACAATAGCAAAAACAAACATGAACTTTGTGTATTTGGTAAATAAATACACAAACTTTCATTTTGGTAATAAAATACACCAACTTTTATATTTTTAGCGTAAACCTCTACAAACAGTAATAACATCAAAAAAATAATGAAACTATCAATACGTCATGTACAATATATAAATATCATATCATTTGTTTAATAAAACTATATCATTAATTATATGTAATAAATTTATTATTAACGTTATTTAGTGATTTTATTTTTTATGTTCAAAACATAATATATATGGAAAATAAAACCCTTGAAATGCAAATATATTATGTTTTGAACATCAAAAAACAAAATCACTATAAACAAAATTAATAATAAATTCACAAAACATAATTAATGACATGGTTTTATTAAATAAATGATATGATATTTATATACAATTGTACATGACTTATTGATGGTTCTGTTATTTTTTTTACGTCGTTACTATTCGTGGAGGTTTGCGCTAAAAATATAAAAGTTAGTGTATTTTATTACCAAAATGAAAGTTTGTGTATTTATTTGCCAAATACACAAAGTTCATGTTTGTTTTTACTATTGTCCCATTAATAATCTATTTCCTAAAAGAATACATAAATGATCAACATTAATTAATTATTTTTATAAATTATACAAATCTTTAGGAAGAATATAAATATGTTTTATATTTCAGCGTATTTAAAGAATAACATATTAGTCAATGAAAATTGAATTTACTTATTTCGTCTTTTATATTTGTGGTAAATTCTTCGACTTTTTATGGACCCATCATTTATTAGACAATATATAGTTGGTGTTTCAAATAATATAATTATATAGTTATTTTTCAAATAATTGTTATGGTAATAAATAGATTTTTGAAGTAAAATATATGTAATTTAAAATATTTTATGTCGAATTCCTGGTTTATAAAAATCTATAATTCTTCCACGAACTAATTTGATTTTTCATGTAATTTAATGATCTTTTTATAAAAAGAATTGAGAAGATATTTGTAAGACCAGTGCCACGTGTTCATGTTTCTGATTAGATATTTTTTGTACTGAAAAAATTGGCACTTGTATCTTATGTCTCTCTGCCTTAGCCAGAGGGTTTGAAAAATACGATGCCACCTATGGACATTACCACCGTCCTAAATTGGAGGCAATGTTCCAATCAAATCAATGTCGTTTTTATTAACTTTGTGTTTCCTTCTCCCCTTTTTACCGACAATGCCATCTGTTTTACCTTCACGTGATATATATTTTTTTTGTTAGGTCTAAGTAATTATCCGTTTACGATTTAATATTTTTAATGGGAATCAAACAGATTTTTGTAGTAAACTATAGTAAATTTGATGAAAATTTACATAACTGAAGAGATCAGGACATTCTAACTTCGAATTTTGGTGAGTGCAAATGTTTTACACATTAAAAATGTTTTTGATGGTTTTACTTTTGTTTTCCCATTATATACTTTAATCTAAATTTTTTATAAATTATTTTGATCTAAATTGTTATCATCCATATTTTTTAAACCAATTTAGATCAGTTTCCATCCCTATCCTATTATTCCAAAGTTGAATCGAATTAAACTAATTTAATAATATTTTATCTTAAATTTTATTTAATCTTTAATCCAATTATATATTCTATATGTAGAATCGGAGAAATTCATATAAATATTCCTCTTCAAATAAAATAGTTGAACCACCCAAACTTGGATCTAATTTTATAGTTTAGGGATACCTACTACAAGAGGCGGATCTACATGTATTGGTGTTAGGTCTCATGACTCCATATTTAGCAAAAAAAATTTATTTACTTGTAATTATTATAAAATTTTGATAAAAAATATTAAAGGCTCCCATCTATGATTTTGTTTTGTCCCCTCTCCTCTCATTATTTTTTTTCTTTTCTTTTTTTTTTTTAATTTTTTCTCTAAATATTAGGTCTTGTGATGTTTTTACCCTTAATCTTTGTTTTCATCTATTTTTTTACTTTTTTTCCTCTCAATTTCCTAAAAACATTTACAAATCTAATATTAAACATAATACAAAAAAAGAAAAATTAAATTAAAAATATATAAAGTTACAGTTTTTATCTAGTTTGTTTTATAAAAAATTATATATTTCAAATAATTATAAATAAAATTATTATAGACAAATTTTAAAAAATAAAAAATCGTAAAATTTAATGATAAAATTTAAATATTGTTTTGATAGTATATTTTATTAATTTTTTATATTTTTTATAAAATACTTTAGAAATGAACGTTTTGATATGATTTTTCATAGTCGAATAGTACATAATCGAACAATAAAATATTTTTTTAATCTGAACGATATTATTTTAGAAAACTGAATTTTTTGAAACGAACCGAATTTTAAAAATAGAAAAAAGATTTTTTTTTATAAAAGATCTATTTTTTAATAAAAACAGAAACCAAACCGAACCGAAACGAACCGAATATGATATAATAATTGATTTGTACATGTTATTCTAAAACCGAAAGAACTGAACCGATCTATTTTCAAACCGAATCCGAACCGAATACCGGAACCTTCATCTATTGTCACCACTAACATTTTTTTTCTGGGTCCCCCACTGTCTACTACTACTAATTTATATTCTTCTATATTATTCCACACGTAAATTGATAGAAATTTTTTATCGTATTTTAATGATATTAAAATTTTTATTTTTGTCTGACTATTGATCTCTAGAACCCACATACAAAAAAAAAAATAATAATAAAAAGTGAATTTCTAGTACCTTTTGTTGACACCATGCTTCTAGAAGAATGTTGCTTTAGTTTTC
This sequence comes from Tarenaya hassleriana, assembly GCF_000463585.1. NCBI lineage: Eukaryota > Viridiplantae > Streptophyta > Magnoliopsida > Brassicales > Cleomaceae > Tarenaya > Tarenaya hassleriana. The sequence continues at coordinate 86,886 of NW_010966626.1, forward strand.
GAAATTTTTTTAATTTCATCTCACAGTTTATATTTCACGTAGACGATATGAACAGAAGTGACAAATATACTCCACAAAACGGGTAGTGGACTTTAGCATATTATATGTACGCATATATGATATATATTTATATAGAGTTGCGGGCATATTAGATACAAGACTTTGTTTATATATGTATATATTGCTGCAACAGTGCAACACATATACAATTTCGTTCCAATAAAAAAAAAATCAGTGTCGTACGTACAATTGGAAAAATAATTTACTTGTACAATTATTATTATTGTTATTATTATTATTAAGGGATGAATTATCTAGAGTCCTCGAGGAAAGAGCTGCACTAGGTTACAAGGTGAAGGATTCAGATACCAAAACCCATGATGGTTCTATGATCGTGTCGACTTCAGATTGGTCGATAAAGGACTTTTTCATTTTTTTCTTTTGAATTTAGTGACGTGTTCTTATAAATACCCTTCCCTAGACTTAATTAGGTGGCACGATGGGTTTTTTTGCTATTATTATATATAAGAGCGTAATTAAAATACTTTGATTATGTAATTAAAATACTTTGATTCATGAATCATTCCCAACCCGTGTTAGGGTTTATTAACCCTAACCCTTAAAAGTTAAATATAGTAGCACACGATTGATTTTAAAATAGAAAATTTGCATGTTGAGAGTTGATTAGATGTTATTGTAACATATGAGAATATGAAACAGATTCTGTTTTTCAAAGTTTGAAAATATTTGGTAACAATGTTCTTTTTTTCCATGAGAAAATCCCGGATTTTTCTTAGGGTTCAATATATGTGTGTGTATATATATTGTTCAGTAAATATTTGATAATATTGTTTGTTTAATTGTATATTAGATAGATGTATAGGTTTTATAGATTATGCATGTAATAAATAAATGGTTAAGCGTGTTTCATTAGTTATAAGATATGGGCCATGAACTGAAATTTCTTTATGTTTATTTGAAGGATTTGTTGGCAAAACCATTGTTTTTTTTGTTAACCGTAATGTATATTAATAAATCCGTTTTACAACCGGATGTTCATCCAGAGTTTTACAAAATAGAGTGTTACAACCCAGGTGTAAGTAGAGAGTCAATACATTAATAGTCAAATATCAAAATGTCGAAACCATGTATTTTGCAGCATTCCATCAAGACATATTTTCCTTCCTTGCAGTTACAAAGCCATCAGCTTTCTTCGAATAGCCGTCCGTATCTCTCGGCAAGTGATAGCTGCAGATTGTGATCGATCGCTATGTAGGCGATTGTTCCGTTCTTTCCACAAGAAGTATATAGTTGCTTGGAAAAGAAGAAGTGTAAGGAAACGATGGTACCGGTTGTTCGAGCATGTTCGTATCCAGCCTAGGAGATGAGATAAAGAGTGGAAATGGCGTAGGGTAATCGGGGCTCGTTGCAGTAGGGACGCCCAGATGGAGTGGCTATAACTGCACGAGAAGAAAAGGTGGTCCGTTGATTCCTCTTCAGTGGCACATAGTAAACAGGTTGGTTGGACATTTAACCCCCACGCCAAGAGCTGATCTCGGGTTGGAAGTCGGTTTCTAGCAGCAAGACAAGCTATAAATGCGTGCTTCGGTACAGCCCCGGAAAACCAGATCACAGTGTGCCAGTCCACTATCGAATCACCTCTCGACCGAGGTCCCATGCCCCTGAGTTGGTGAATGGCGTAAACTGTGTAGTAGAGTGGTCTGCAGACCAATAGAACATATCCTCCCTTATTGAAGTCGAAGGTGGTTCCAAGTGCAGAAGTTCTGTGTGAACCTGTTGAATCAAGTCACTACGGGCTGGGGGTAATTCCCATCCTTCCGCCGAGCATACATCTATGATCCTCGAGTTTCTCGGAATGCCTAGAAGTCGAGGACCACCCTCACCCATGAAGGTGATTAATTAAAGGCCCTTGAGGAAGCCAACTATCAAATCATAATTTGCATGAATTTCCATTTCCCACCCTACAACGAAGAAAATTTCGAGCTAGCGGCCTTAGTTTGAGAATCTTCCTCCAATACCACGATCCCGACCCTCTTTGATTTAGATCCCAAAATGATTTATCAGCTAACTGATGAACCCTCAACCATGCAACCCATAATGAGCCCCCACGGGTGAAAAGTATCCAGATTAGTTTCAAGCAGAGACACTTGTTCCAATCTGTGACTTTTTTCAGTCCCAACCCCCCTTCTTGCTTAGGTTTGCAAACTGAGTCCCATGAAACCTTGGCTCCCTTGGCAGATTCGGATATACCAGTCCATAGAAAAGCTGTACACATTCTTTCAATTCCCTTCGAACACGTAGTCAGTAAGATAAAAGCAGAGGCCCAGAAGTTGATCAAACTGTAAATGACAGATTTTAGGAGTTATAATCTGCCCGCAAAAGAGAGGTGTCGAGTAGTCTAGGAGCACAGTTTGCCTCGTATGGACTCAATTAACCTGTTGCTCTCCCTATCAGAAATCTTTGAACCCGATAAAGGCAAGCCCAAGTAAGGCACTGGAAGTGAAGCAACAGTTATACCCATATGTTCGGCCATACTAGAGACCAAATCTGGTCTCTTATCATCTGCAAATAAACTAGTCTTTCCCCTGTTCAGCTGGAGTCCGGATGTGCTGTAGAATGTGTCAAAGGTAGTAGGATATCCGTAATAGAAGCTTCTGAGAATTCAGAAAAAACCAAGACATCATCAGCAAACATCAAGTGCGAGATCATTGGTGAGCGATAGATACCTCGGAGCCGAATGGATCCTTGAGTTACCCTCATGTCCAACAACCGTGAGAGAATTTCCATGACAATTGTGAAGATGTATGGGGAGAGAGGGTCACCTGACGCAACCCCCTTTTCCCGGTAAAGAACCCCACTGTTTCACCATTGATGCATAGCGAAAAGGATGTCGTAGTTAAGCAGGCTTCAACCCAGACATTGAAGTCTCACGGAAAACCCATAGCTTGCAACACCCTAATAGCGAAGGGCCAATGCACAAAGTCGAATTCTTTTCTAAGATCAACTTTGAGCATAGCTTTCCTTGGTGTGCCACCTCGGTCAAACCCCGCAGTCAATTCTAAGGCGAGTAAGACATTTTCTAGCAATGTGCGGCCTGGAATAAAAGTCGATTGATTTGGGGACAGCAGCCGAGGAAGGACCATTTTAAGTCTGCCAGCAAGCAAATGAGCAACAATCTTGTAGACGGTGTTGCAACATGAGATCGGTCTATAGTCCTTCAACAATGACGCATTGTAGGCTTTCGGTATAAGGGTAATAAGAGTAGTGTTCCACTATTGTAGGAGCTTCCCTATAATGAAGAATTCTCTCACAGCGGCAGTAGCGTCACTTCCCACTATATCCCAACAACTCATGAAGAATTCAGCTGGGTATCCGTTGGGTTTTCTTGGGATCTCAAGAGCGAATCTAATTCCTAAGAGATCAGTTCTAGGGTTTACGCATCGGATGAAAAACAAAATTTTTGATGAAACCCTAAAACCTATCATGCATGATCTTGTAGAAACGTTAGAACGCTTACCTCAATCGATCTGGGGCATGTATCAATCGAAGAACGCGTCTGATCACTGTAGACAGGAAGAATAACTTGCACTACAAAAAAATGGTCATTTCCAACGGGTAAATCCGTTGGAAATGGACAAATTTCCATTAGAAATTAATGTTTCCAACGGATTTCCAACGGATTTATCCGTTGGAATTTCGTCGTTAGAAATCGGTGTCCGTTGGAAAACCGTTGGAATTTTCAACGAATTTTTCCGTTGAAATTTTCTAACTGATTTCCTACCGGCATCCGGGATTTCCAACCGCAATTTCGGTTGGAAAATTCCAACGGAATTTCCAACCGCAATCCGTTGGAATTTT
>NW_010966626.1:91745-93662 GCF_000463585.1 Tarenaya hassleriana
TATATATGAATTCGAATATATATATATATATATATATTTCAATTGATTTTTCAATTAAAATCCAAATTTTCAACCGATGTCCGTTGGAATTTTTTTTTAAAAAAATTTTCAAAAAAATTTCCAACCGGCGTCCGTTGGAATTCGGTTGGAATTTTTTTTAAAAAAATTTCCAAAAAAAATTTCTACCGGCATCCGTTGGAATTTTTTTTAAAAATTTCCAAAAAAATTTCCAACCGGCATCCGTTGGAATTCCGTTGGAATTGTTTTCTAACAAACATTCGTTGGAACTCTGTTAAAAATTTGCAACCGATTTTTCCAACGTTAATCCGTTGAAAATTTCCAACGTTAATCCGTTGAAAATTTCCAACGGATATCCATTGGAAATACCGTTGAAAATTTCCAACCCAATTTTCCAATTGAATATGTTGAAAATTCCGTTAAAAATTTCCAACGGGTGTTTCCAACGGGTATCCGTTGGAAATTTTCAACGGAATTTTAACGGAAATCGTCGTTGAAACGCCGTTGAAAACCGTTGAAAATCCGTTGGGAATTTTCCAACGGACAAATCCGTTGGAAAATCCGTTGGAATTCGAGAATTTTTTTGTAGTGTTGCCCTCTACACGTATCCACACGGCGGAAAGGATTCCAACGGTTGGAACTTGTCTGCTAGGACTGAAGAACGCTTCTTTCTTTGCGCAAGGGTTTCAGAGATATTTCTCTTAGCTTTCTCACTCTCCAAACCTCTCCCTAGGGTCTGAAAATCGTGCCAAAAGAGTTGGGTGACGTTCTCATAAGTTTTCACCCATTAAAACCCTAATTAGAGCGAGTTTAGTAAATCCCGACATCTGGACCGATCGGTCTGGAGCTTTTTAACGTCTAGACCGATCGGTCCATGTCTGGACCGATCGGTCTGGAACAATTTTCGGACCTGACACGTTACCTCTGGACCGACCGGTCTACGTCTAGACCGATCGGTCTGGGTTAGCTGGACCGATCGGTCCAGACCTTCTGGACCGGTCGGTCTGGCCTCCGCTCCACCGGGATTTTCTCGTCTCTTTTCGCGCATTCGTCCTTTCCTGTGTGTGTGACCCTGTAGGCTCATCTGATATAGCAGTATAACACGAAATCTCTTATTTCGGTTACACAAGTCATAGGCGGTCTCTAGCAAGACACTATGACTACCTATCTCGAATAGAGTTTGTTCGTGATCCTACGAACGCCAGTGATGATTCCGTTTGATGATCCTTTTGTATCACGATATCATATGTCGAATATAAGGCATGGACAAGCCACCTTATCTGATTCGACTGCTTTCTCGTTCACTGAGTTCGACTGTCTGAAATAGACGACGTTCGTCTATAGTGCGGCCACACATTTCTACAGTCTCGCTCACACGAGGGGCCCAGCGATATCTCTCTCTTTTACGAGAGGTACAAATCCCGTCTTGACTATCTACAATCCAACACATGATTCGTTTCGTACCTGATACACGCCTTTATAGGCCTCCTGTTACGCAGGACGTTTGACGTATTCAAAGCACGCAACTCCTCACGTTGGATTCCGTAGATATCTCAGGTCTTAGGATCCAATCATGGAACCGTCATATGAGATTCAAGTCATGACGCTAGTCCATGTGACAATCTCATGCGGGTCAATCCAGTATTCCGTTCTCACACGAATACCTATGATTGTGATCGTATCCAATACTTATGATCATCTATGTGATCATCAATCACACATCATACTAGTCTTATTATGTCATCATTCCCATAATGACACAAGACTAGGGAGTTTAGTATCATTCATAATGATACATGGATTTCATAACACATCTAGTATGCAAGAACATGTAATGAATCAAATACTCTCATAAACCATAGAAAGTATCAATACATCAAATGTATCTAAATAAAACTC
>NW_010966626.1:94447-95582 GCF_000463585.1 Tarenaya hassleriana
TGCAGAGAACTGTGCCACTGTTCATCGGTAAGGTTCCTTTCTTGGAATCTTGCATCTTGAACCGTTTCAAGACCTTATCGATGTAAGTACTCTGACACAATCCTAGAAGACGCCTCGATCTATCTCTATAGATCTTTATTCCTAGAATATATGCCGCTTCTCCTAGGTTCTTCATAGAAAACTGCGTTCCTAGCCAATACTTAACGTCTTGCAAGGTAGGAACGTCATTCCCTATAAGGAGAATGTCATCCACGTACAGCACTAGAAATACAACTGTGCTCCCACTGTCCTTCTTGTAAACACATGGCTCGTCTTCGTTCTGTGAGAAACCAAACTTTTTGATTGTCTCGTCAAAACGAAGGTTCCAGCTCCTCGAAGCCTGCTTCAGTCCATAAATGGACCTCTGAAGCTTGCACACCATCCTCGGGTTCCTTGGATCGACAAAACCTTCGGGTTGTGTCATGTACACATCCTCGGTCAAGTTCCCGTTAAGGAACACGGTCTTGACATCCATTTGCCATATCTCATAGTCGTAATATGCGGCTATGGCAAGTAGGATCCTGATGGACTTCAGCATAACTACGGGCGAAAACGTCTCATCATAGTCAATACCATGAATCTGACGGAATCCTTTCGCCACAAGTCGTGCCTTATACGTGCGCACGTTGCCATCCATGTCTGTCTTCTTCTTGAAGATCCATTTGCATCCGATGGGTTTTATCCCTTCAGATGCATCAACCAGAGTCCATACTTGGTTGTTTGACATGGATTGCATCTTGGACTTCATAGCCTCGCGTCATTTCTCGGAATCGGGATTCGCCATAGCCTCTGGGTATGTGGTAGGCTCGTCATGTTCTAATAACATGAGTTCCTCATTTCCAGTCACGAAAAATCCGTATCTCACAGGCTCTTGGCGAATCCTGTCTGATCTCCGAGGTTCACTCGTCGAAGGTTGAGTCACAACCGGCATTGAAACAGGTTGAACATCTTCAACTTGTTCACTCGGCTCAGCATCTACTTGCTGCTCTCAAACTTCCTCAAGCTCGATCCTACTCCCACTGACTCTTTTAGAGACGAACTCTCGCTCCATAAAAGTCGCATTCCTGGCAATGAACACTTTGTTCTCTGCCGGAAT
>NW_010966626.1:96157-96796 GCF_000463585.1 Tarenaya hassleriana
CATATACTCGCCACCACGATCAGATCGAAGTGTCTTGATCGTCTTGCCAAGCTGGTTCTGCACTTCGTTTCTGAAAGCCTTGAACATTTCAAGCTGGTTCTGCACTTCGTTTAGTGTCTTGATCGTCTTGCCAAGCTGGTTCTGCACTTCGTTTCTGAAAGCCTTGAACATCACTATGTATAAGAGCCAATAACTCTGTCGCTCTCTGTCCTTTCCCCTTGAAAGAATGCTTCGTCATCTTGCCCATAAAAAAATACTCGCAAGATTCAAGAGACTCAAAGTCAAATGAATCCAGAAGACCATCAAGATGAAGCTTCTGAATGCGTTTCTCGTTTATATGGCCTAGACGACAATGCCAGAGGAAGGTCAGGTTTAAGTCGTTCGGCTTAAACCGTTTAGTACTCACATTATAGATGGACAGTGTCGAGTTCGAAGGCTGATCATTCAAGACGTATAAACCATTAACTAGATAACCATTACCATAGTAAATACTGTCTCGATAAATCATCAAACTCAAGTTCTCAATCACAAATCGAAAACCATCCAAATCCAGACAAGAAATAGAAATAATGTTTCTGCTAATCGCAGGAACATAGTAACAATTACTTAATTCTAAAACAAGTCCAGAAGGAAGATGCA
>NW_010966627.1:0-804 GCF_000463585.1 Tarenaya hassleriana
GGAAAAGGCTCGTGCAAAATTAGAAGAGTTGAATAGGCGTACCCAAATAGTTGAGGATTCAGGTAAAAGCCTGGAAGCTGATTATGGTACAACTGAAGATCCTGGGTCTCTTTCAACAGCAGTGTTGCCATCAAGGTCAAATTTGGTCTCGGGCCATGTTGTGCAACAATCCCGCGAGGCAAAGACCACCATTGGGGGTGAAATTTGTGAGGGATCAACTGGAGAGACTAGAACATGTGCTGTGCCAGAGGTAACAATCTCAATTGAGGTAAGTAGTGCAGCATCGAGCATGACAACTGAGTCAACCTATACAAAAAGAAAAAATAATAGGAACGGTAAGAAAAAGCATAAGGTTGAGGAGACAACAACGGAGAATACTTCCGGACATGTGACAAAAGAAACAGAATCTGGAGGCAAATCAATTGAGACTGGTAAGGATAAGGCTGCTGAAACTGAGTTGCCATCTGACTCAATTCCATCTCACATGGATTCGAAGGAATTGGGTGACTCTGCTGAGAAAATCACTTCCTCGGTTAAGGAAGAGGCCCAAGGCAGAGCTAAGAGCCACTGGAAATCTCAGCATTCACGTAGGCCTCAAAGAGGTTCACAGGGCAATAAGCCTGCTGAGAAGTTTCAAGGCACTGATGCTGTTATCTGGGCACCTGTGCGTACACAGCCAAAAGCTGATATCCCAGATGAAGCAAGCTATAAAGCTGCCGCTGAATCTGTTGCCTCTGCAAGTATTGGGCATCAAGCGCAGATTAATTCTAAAAGCAAGAGAGTGGAGTTGGAGAGATATGTACC
>NW_010966628.1:0-804 GCF_000463585.1 Tarenaya hassleriana
TATAAAGCAATCTTTTCGGTGGAAAAAAAAGTACACCGATAAAGTTTACAAAGAGTTCAACTAGGTTGGCATGCAACAGTTGAAACAAATGATGAACAATGCCAAAGGCCGTCATCAGTTGCATGGATTACCACCGGAGTGGGCAACAAATGACTTGTACCAACAGCTTGTTACGCATTGGAATTCAGACCATTTCAAGACTAAGAGTTCCAAGGCGAAACAAAGTCGTCTGACCCAAAAAATCGAGGATGATGGTCCTCATCATCACACCTCCGGTGCTAAATCATTCAAGAAGCAGCTCTAAGCGAGAAGTCGGATCCCGGAAACAACTCTATGAGATCGGAATCCTGAAGCACCACCACGAACGCTACCGCGCGTTCGCGTGCGGTGACGGCTCCGTCGAGTTCCTGGGGTCTCCGTTCACAAGACCATAAAGTAGGGGAAAGTGAGTAACCTCGAACAAATTGTTGAGCTTATGCGAAGTGATCGCCCACTCCACAACACGCCGCCAAGTTCGGGAGCAGAAACGACGGCACGTAATCTCGGGACTAGTGAAGACGAAGAAACCCATAGTGCCAATTAATTTAAATTTTCTGTAATATTTGAACAATTTTTTTTATTTTAATATTTTAATTTTAATTTTGTTTATTATATATATATTTTAAAATATATAATTTTTATTAATTAATATATATAATATATAAATATATATAATATTAATAAAAAATAAAATAAATATTTAAAAATAAAATAATAATTTATTTTATTTTTAAATATTTATTTTATTTTTTTATTAATTTTTTT
>NW_010966629.1:0-804 GCF_000463585.1 Tarenaya hassleriana
GCCCAAGTCTGGACTCGTGCCTCTCCTCGGTCTCGGTCAGCACAGATACGTCGCCACCAAAGTAGGGCCGTCTCTCGGAGAAAGGGTGTCGCGTTCCTAATCCGAGAGTGGTCGTCCATGACTCCATGGGACTCAAAGTACTGTTCGAGTCCGAACAGGAACGTCTCGACCGTCGGGGCGTGTCTTGACCCGTCGTATGTGGCAGGTTCAGGATTCCGAAGAATCGTCGGGGCATGTTGGACAGCTGCGGGAGCTGGTCCGAACGTGCGGGGAAGAGTCCTGCACTCGAGCTTAAGGTCATCGATTACCTTGTATAAGTCGGAGATGCGTTGCTCGTAGTTGTCTCGCATGGTTGCCATGTCTCGGTCATGGCGCTCGTGAGCTGTTGCGAACTCTCTCCGTATAGCGCGTAGCTCTCTCTCGAACTTTCGGTCAATGTCGGAGATTGATGTCTTGACCCCCTCGCCTATGGTTCCTATCTCTTGCTCAAGTCCGTCCATCCGTGCATCCGATCGTGCCATGAAGCCGTCGTCGGGCACAAGGCATGGCTCTCCTTGAGGCAGTGATTGATCCGTGTCATCGGGAGAGGTGAGGTCTGTGGCCTGTGGGTTCTCGGTAGCTTGCTCTTCGACAGCTCGAGCCCTGGCCCTTGTGAGAACGCGTACGTTGTCGGTCTCGGTGCTCGAGTCCGAAACGACCGTGGATGTCCCCTCCTTGTTCGGCATGTCGGGGAACGTCGGGACGCGCTGGTCCGTGTGTTGAACCAGGCTCTGATACCAAAAATGTCACGCACCTAGTCGCTGG
>NW_010966630.1:0-421 GCF_000463585.1 Tarenaya hassleriana
GGGAACTTCGTCTTCCTCGCGTTTTCTCCGATTTCAGTTCGATTTTTCTCACCCGAATCAAATCGGTATGGCTTCCAAATACTCATTAAACATAGATTTACATCCCTAAACATGTTCTAAGTCTCAAACACGCAAGAAAATCTCGAATTGAACCATCAAACATTGAAAACGAGATTGCACAAATCCAACTCAAGCCACTCACTTTGTTCTTGAGTTTGTCCGACCTTGTGTGCGTTCCTCGTGGCTCCACACGCCGTGAACACCTTCAGGGCACGTCTAGGGACGTTCCTCCTTGCTTCCCCGAGCTTCCCTTGCCCTGGTTCGTCGTCTCTCTCTCCCTCTCTCTCGGTTTCCTCCTTCCTCTGTTTTTGCCCGAAAATGGCTAAGGCAGAGGATTGGGAGATGTTTATGGCGTGCGAGA
>NW_010966630.1:1188-1562 GCF_000463585.1 Tarenaya hassleriana
ATCGAAGTGTCTTGATCGTCTTGCCAAGCTGGTTCTGTACTTCGTTTCTGAAAGCCTTGAACATTTCAAGTGTTTCAGACTTATGTCTCATTAAATAGACATAACCGTATCGACTGAATTCATCAGTGAACGTAACGAAGTACAGATAGCCTCCTCTAGCTGGACAGCTCATTGGTCCGCATACATCACTATGTATCATATCCAATAACTCTGTCGCTCTCTGTCCTTTCCCTTTGAAAGGATGCTTTGTCATCTTGCCCATCAAACAAGAATCGCAAGATTCAAGAGACTCAAAGTCAAATGAATCCAGAAGACCTTCAGAATGAAGCTTCTGAATGCGCTTCTCGTTTATATGGCCTAGACGACAATGCCAT
>NW_010966630.1:1676-1984 GCF_000463585.1 Tarenaya hassleriana
TTCAGCAGGTACGCAGCGGTCTCTAAAGCATAGCCCCAAAAAGACTTTGGAAGATCTGTCTGACTCATCATGAACCGAACCATGTCTAACAGTGTTTGGTTCCTCCGTTCTGACTTGCCGTTCCATTGTGGCGTTCCAGGAGGAGTTAATTGTGATACAATACCACAATCAACCAGATAATCAGTGAACTCTTGGCTCATATACAGTCAGAACGGAGGAACCAAACACTGTTAGACATGGTTCGGTTCATGATGAGTCAGACAGATCTTCCAAAGTCTTTTTGGGGCTATGCTTTAGAGACCGCTGCG
>NW_010966630.1:4561-5668 GCF_000463585.1 Tarenaya hassleriana
ATATTAAGACTAGTATGATGTGTGATTGATGATCATAGCGATGATCATAGGTATTGGATACGATCACAATCATAGGTATTCGTGTGAGAACGGAATACTGGATTGACCCGCATGAGATTGTAACATGGACTATCGTCATGACTTGAATCTCATATGGCGGTTCCATGATTGGATCCTAAGACTTGAGATATCTACGGAATCCAACACGATCAGGAGTTGCGTGCTTTGAATACGTCAAACGTCCTGCGTAACAGGAGGACTATAAAGGCGTGTATCAGGTACGAAACGAATCATGTGCTGGATTGTAGATAGTCAAGACGGGATTTGTACCTCTCGTAAAAGAGAGAGATATCGCTGGGCCCCTCGTGTGAGCGAGACTGTAGAAATGTGTGGCCGCACTATAGACGAACGTCGTCTATTTCAGACAGTCGAACTCAGTGGACGAGAAAGCAGTCGAATCAGATAAGGTGGCTTGTCCATGCCTTATGTTCGACATATGATATCATGATACAAAAGGATCATCAACCGGAATCATCTCTGGCGTTCGTAAAGATCACGAACATACTCTATTCGAGATAGGTAGTCATAGTGTCTTGCTAGAGACCGCCTATGACTTGTATATCCGAAATAGAGATTTCTGGTTATACTGATATATCGAATGAGCCTACAGCGTCACACACGCAGGGAAGGACAAAACACAAGAGAAAACGACGGAAAAACCAAGACGAAAGAGTCTGGAACGGACGGACCAGAAGTCCAGAACGGACGGTCTGCCGTGCCAGACCCGATGGTCCAGAACGGACGGTCCACGTGAGCAGACCGTCCGTTCTACGTGCTGGAACGGACGGTCCACGTGCATTTCTGGACCATCCGGTGCTTTTCTGGACCGTTCGTTCCGGGCTTCAGTTTTTCCGAAATTAAACCGAATTAGGGTTAAAATCACCTTATAAGAAGGAGATTAAAAACCCTAACTCGTGAGAGACGAAAGAGAGCCGACTTTTGGCAGAAAAGAGAGAGTCTTTGGAGATCCAAAAACGAGTTCTAAGGCTCGAGATTTCTCGGTGCACATATCGAATAAAGATTCGAGTCCTAGCAGACAAGTTCCAA
>NW_010966630.1:6524-7093 GCF_000463585.1 Tarenaya hassleriana
TGATCATCAATCACACATCATACTAGTCTTATTATATCATCATTCCCATAATGACACAAGACTAGGGAGTTAAGTATCATTCATAATGATACATGGATTTCATAACACATCTAGTATGCAAGAACATGTAATGAATCAAATACTCTCATAAACCATAGAAAATATCAATACATCAAATGTATCTAAATAAAGCTCATAAACAGTACATGATAGAGCACTAAACCAACAGCAGTACCATATGCACGGGATGACTAAGAGCTTAGCGAACTGCATGGGATGCTAAAATCGGCCGAGCAGGATATCGTGGTACCCAAGATTGTGATGGCTGTTGAGAAAAACTCCAGCAAGAAGCGGCGGGGCAAAGCCAAAAAGAAGGCGGCGAAGAAGGCAAAAGTTGCCTTTACGTCTAAGCCTAAACCCGATAAGGGTGACTGTCATTACTGCGGAGTGTCCAGACACTGGAAGCGTTATTGTCACCTTTACTTGGAGGATCTGAAGGATAAGAAGCTTGGTGAAGCTTCTGCCTCAGGTCTTCATGTTATAGAAGCTAACATCTGTACTACATCTTC
>NW_010966630.1:7231-8221 GCF_000463585.1 Tarenaya hassleriana
GGTATGCACGATGCCATCCATGTCGGTTTTCTTCTTGAAAACCCACTTACATCCAATGGTCTTAATACCATCGCGTCGGAAATGGAGCAAGAGTTGTTGCATTGTGTGTTGGCGTTTATGATTTGCATATTCCTTCTGGACTTGTTTTAGAATTAAGTAATTGTTACTATGTGCATGCGATTAGCAGATACATTATTTCTATTTCATGTCTGGATTTAGATGGTTTTCGATTTGTTATTGCGAACTCGAGTTTGATGATTTATCGAGACGATATTTGCTATGGTAATGGTTATCTAGTTAATGGTTTATACGTCTTGAATGATCAGCCTTCGAATTCAACATCGTCCATCTATAACGTGAGTACTAAACGGTTTAAGCCGAACGACTTAAATCTGACCTACCTGTGGCATTGTCGTCTAGGCCATATAAACGAGAAGCGCATTCAGAAGCTTCATTCTGAAGGTCTTCTGGATTCATTTGACTTTGAGTCTCTTGAATCTTGCGAGTCTTGTTTAATGGGTAAGATGACGAAGAATCCTTTCAAGGAGAAAGGACAGAGAGCGACAGAGTTTTTGGACCTGATACATAGTGATGTATGCGGACCAATGAGCTGTCCAGCTAGAGGAGGTTATCTGTATTTCGTTACGTTCACTGATGATTTCAGTCGATACGGTTATGTCTATTTGATGAGACATAAGTCTCAAACACTTGAAATGTTCAAGGCTTTCAGAAACGAAGTACAGAACCAGCTTGGCAAGACGATCAAGACACTTCGATCAGATCGTGGTGGGGACTATATGAGCCAAGATTTCTCTGATTATCTGGTTGATTGTTGTATTGTATCACAATTAACTCCTCCTGAAACGCCACACTGGAATGGCGTGTCTGAACGGAGGAATCGAACACTGTTAGACATGGTTCGGTCTATGATGTCGACAGTTGAACAATCGTTGCACAGAAACCGGTTAGATCTAGAAGCTCTATAAGTAA
>NW_010966630.1:9344-10731 GCF_000463585.1 Tarenaya hassleriana
TAAGGATGTGTTCTTGGTATACGGTGGGTCGAAGACGAGCTCGCTGTAAAGGGTTACACGGATACTAGTTTTCAGTCATACCCGGATGACTACAGATCGCAATCTGGCTATGCTTTCTGCTTGAACGGAGGCGTTGTTAGCTGGAAGAGTTCCAAGCAGCGACCGTTGTAGATTCTACTACAGAAGCTGAGTATATTGCCGCGTCGGACGCAGCAAAGGAAGCTGTTTGGATCAGGAAATTTGTTGGCGACTTGGGTGTCATTCCTAGTGCTGATAGCCCCATTGCTCTGTATTGTGAAAACAATGGAGCGATCGCACAAGCGAAAGAACCCACATCCCATCAACGATCCAAACACATACTCAGACGATTTCACCTTATCAGGGAGATCATAGACAGAGGAGACGTGCACATTTGCAGAGTGTTGACAGATGACAACATTGCCGATCCGTTGACGAAACCTCTCCCTTCGTCGAAGCATGAGGGTCATGTTAGGGATATGGGCATTAGATGTTTAGCAATCCATGATTAGAGCAAGTGGGAGATTGTTTGTTTAGTGCTCTATGATGTACTATTTACGAGCTTTACTTGGATACATTTGATGTATTGACGCTTTCTATGATTTATGAATGAGTGTTTAATTCATCACGTATTGTGCATACTTGATATGTTATGAAGTCCATGTATTGTTATGAACAATACTAAACTCCCTAGTCATGTATCATTGTGGGAATAATGATATACTAAGACTAGTATGATGTGTGATTGATGATCATAGGTATTGGATACGGTATTGGATATGATCACAGTCATAGGTATTCGTTGGAGAACAGAATACTGGATGACCCGCATGAGATTGTCACACCTCACAAAGGATAAACCTTTCGAATGGGGAAAGGCTTGAAAGAAAGTGCTAGGAATTTTCGAAGCACGCCAAGACCAAGGTAAGTATGACATAACTTATATGTTCACTAATGCTGACTTGGCCCCGTTTGATGTAGGAAAAACAGTTTCGAGGACGAAACCTCCAGAAGAGGGAGGGAATGATGAGGACCTCGGAATCCCGAGCGATGCACCAAACTATATCTTGGAGATAAAAGAACGCATGGAGCTAATGATAGCTTGGAGCGGGAGCATGGACGAAAGCTTGGAACCTACGAAACATGGAGCTCAACCGGATCGCATGGAGCTAGGACCTCAACCGGAGAATGACGTCCCACCCGATCACAAGGAGATCATCATCCGAGATGAGTGACGAATGGCCGTACAAAATCCGAAGCATGCACACTTCTATTCTCGACCCGAACCACCGTTAACTTGAGCCAAAGCACGTACTCTTCGACAACACGTCAAACATGTTCGTCTCATGCCTTAAACGAACCTTGAGTC
>NW_010966630.1:11255-14087 GCF_000463585.1 Tarenaya hassleriana
ATGCCGGTGATCGTTCACGGATTATCTACACCTCCTCCGTGCGTACATCAGCCCCTCTTGTGAGTGAGACTGTAGAAATGTGTGGTCGCACTATAGACGAACGTCGTCTATCTCGTACAGTCGAACTCAGTGAACGAGAAAGCAGTCGAATCAGATAAGGTGGCTTGTCCATGCCTTATGTTCGACATATGATATCGCGATACAAAAGGATCATCAACCGGAATCATCACTGGCGTTCGTAAGATCACGAACAAACTCTATTCGAGATACGTAGTCATAGTATCTTGCTAGAGACCGCCTATGACTTGTATATCCGGAATAGAGATTTCGTGTTATACTGCTATATCGAATGAGCCTACAGTGCCACACACGTAGGGAAGGACAAAACGCATGAGAAAACGACGGAAAAACCAAGACGGAAAGGTCTGGAACGGACGGACCAGAAGTCCGGAACGAAGGTCCGCCAGGTCCAGACCCGACGGTCCAGAACGGACTGTCCGTTCCCCAATGTCTGGAACGGACAGTCCACAGACTGTCCGTTCTATGTGCTGGAACGGACAGTCCACGTGTATTTCTGGACCGTCCGTTCCGGGCTTTGTTTTTTTGAGCCGTCTTTGGCAGAATCCTCAGGGCTTTTGGTGAGATCCAAAGAGTTCAAGAAATTCTAAGTCTTGTTTTCTCGAAGCATCAAACCGAATAGCAGATTCGGGTCCTAGCAGACAAGTTCCAACCGTTGGAATCCATCCCGAGGTTGGATACGTGTAGAGGGTGTTGGGTTATCTACGGGTTCCTAGCATGCGATCATATCGATCTAGGGTTTGGTTTACTAGGTTTCATGCAGCGGAAGAAATATCTAAACCTAGTCAAACGTCACACGCAACCAAACTCGCAAAACCCGAAAGATCGTGTATATCACCGAGGGATTCGTTACTTACCTCGTTCTCGATGTGACTTGAAGTTTATTTCGATCCGGGGCTTGTTCTAAATCACCTAGGACTGAAGTTCCTCTACACGTATCCACACCGATGGGAAGGATTCCAAACGATTTGGAACGAATCTGCTACGATTAGTAAAGAAATAGGTAACTCAAGAGACGAGATCCAATCCCGGGACAATAGAAATCGAAGAGAACAGGTTCTCTAGGGTTCTAGGATGTTTCTCTGAGTTTTAGGTCGGCCTTAATTAAGTTTGGACGAAATCCCAAACTTAAATAAGATTAGAAAACCCTAAAATCGAATTATGGAAATTTTCCAAATCCCGGTCCGGCGGACCAGGCTTACTCAGCTGCCCTCGGACCGTCTGACCTGGAGCCTTGGTCCGGCTGACAAAGATTGGTTAGCTCTGGACCAAGTCTCCTGGTCTTCTTTCGGTCCGCTTGTTCGCTCCTCGGTCCGCCTGATTCCAGCGCCTGGTCCGGGGCTGACCAACTCTTGGTCAACCGGACCAGACCTGGACAGATGTGTTAGGTTTCCTGGGATCTCATGAGCGAATGCTATTCCTAAGAGATCGATTCTAGGGTTTGCGCAGCGGATATAAAACAAAAATTTAATAAACCCTAGAACCATGCTTCTAATGAATCGTAGAAACATTAGAACGCTTACCTCAATTGATCCGGGGCCTGTATCAATCGAAGAACACGTCTGATCACGAAAGGGAGGAAGATTACCTCGTCCTCTACACGTATCCACACTTCGGGATGGATTCCAACGCTTGGAACTTGTCTGCTAGAACTCGAATCCGCTATTCGATTTGTGCTTCGAGAAAAACGGACTTTGATCACACTCTCAATCTCTTGGATCTCTCCAAAAGTCTGCTAAAAGTGTTCTGAAGTCGGCTCTTTTTCTCCTCTTTTCATTAGGGTTTTTAATCTCCCTTTTATAAAGTGATTTAACCCTAATTTCGGTTTAATTTCGGAACCACTGAAGCCCGGAACGGACGGTCCAGAAATGCACGTGGACCGTCCGTTCCATCACGTAGAACGGACGGTCTGCTCACGTGGACCGTCCGTTCCAGACTTTCTGGAACGGACAGTCCGTTCTGGACCGTCGGGTCTGGCACGGCGGACCGTCCGTTCCGGACTTCTGGTCCGTCCGTTCTAGACTCTTCCGTCTCGGTTTTTCCGTCGTTTTCTCGCACGTTTCGTTCTTCCCTGCGTGTGTGACCCTGTAGGCTCATTTGATATAGCAGTATTGTCCGAAATCTCTATTCCGGATATACAAGTCATAGGCGGTCTCTAGCAAGACACTATGACTACCTATCTCGAATAGAGTTTGTTCGTGATCTAACGAACGCCAGAGATGATTCCGGTTGATGATCCTTTTGTATCATGATATCATATGTCGAACATAAGGCATGGACAAGCCACCTTATCTGATTCGACTGCTTTCTCGTTCACTGAGTTCGACTGTCTGAAATAGACGACGTTCGTCTATAGTGCGGCCACACATTTCTACAGTCTCGCTCACACGAGGGGCCCAGCGATATCTCTCTCTTTTACGAACTGTACAAATCCCGTCTTGACTATTTACAAACCAACACATGATTCGTTTCGTACATGATACACGCCTTTATAGTCCTCCTATTACGCAGGACGTTTGACGTATTCAAAGCACACAACTCCTCATGTTGGATTCTGTAGATATCTCAGGTCTTAGGATCCAATCATGGAACCGCTATATGAGATTCAAGTCATGACGCTAGTCCATGTGACAATCTCATGCGAGTCAATCCAGTATTCCGTTCTCCAACGAAGACCTATGACTGTGATCGTATCCAATACCCATGATAATCTGTATGATCATTAATCACACATTATACTAGTCTTATTATGTC
>NW_010966630.1:19931-21540 GCF_000463585.1 Tarenaya hassleriana
CTTCCGTCTTGGTTTTTCCGTCGTTTTCTGTGCGTTTTGTCCTTCCCTGCGTGTGTGACCCTGTAGGCTCATTTGATATAGCAGTATAACCCGAAATCTCTATTTCGGATATACAAGTCATAGGCGGTGTCTAGCAAGACACTATGACTACCTATCTCGAATAGAGTTTGTTCGTGATCTTACGAACGTCAGTGATGGTTCCGGTTGATGATCCTTTTGTATCATGATATCATATGTCGAATATAAGGCATGTACAAGCCACCTTATCTGATTCGACTGCTTTCTCGTTCACTGAGTTCGACTGTCTGAAATAGACGACGTTCGTCTATAGTGCGGTCACACATTTCTACAGTCTCGCTCACACGAGGGGCCCAGTGATATCTCTCTCTTTTACGAGAGGTACAAATCTCGTCTTGACTATCTACAATCCAGTACATGATTCGTTTCGTACCTGATACACGCCTTTATAGTTCTCCTGTTACGCAGAACGTTTGACGTATTCAAAGCACGCAACTCCTCATGTTGGATTCCGTAGATATCTCAGGTCTTAGGATCCAATCATGGAACCGCCATATGAGATTCAAGTCATGACGCTAGTCCATGTGACAATCTCATGCGGGTCAATCCAGTATTCCGTTCTCCAACGAATACCTATGATTGTGATCGTATCCAATACCTATGATCATCTCTATGATCATCAATCACACTTCATACTAGTCTTATTAATATGTCGTTATTCCCATAACAACACAAGACTAGGGAGTTTAGTATCATTCATAATGACACATGGATTTCATAACAGATCTAGTATGCAAGAACATGTAATGAATCAAATACTCTCATAAAACCATAGAAATTATCAATACATCGAATGTATCTAAATAAAGCCCATGAACAGTACATCATAGAGCACTAAACCAACAAGATGATCTCAGACTGAGCTTCCGGGCTGCCTGATCTGACCAACGCACTGAAAACTTCTTTTCGTGATCGTTTCGGTCAAATCTCGTTTCCATTCTTCGGATTCTTCACGTATAAGTTCATCCCTATTGGTGTGTGACCCTGTAGGCCCATTCTAAGTGGTAGTAACTTTAGGAACCTTTCCCGAACCACAAGTCATGGTTAGCCTCTAGCAAGACGCCATGACCACCCACTTAGAATTGAGTTAGAGGTGATCTAACCAAGGCATTAACAGCTGGAATTCTGATCCTTTGTCTCACGATATCATATGTTGAACAAGGGCATGGTTTAAGACACCTTTCAAGTTCAACCGCTTTCTCGTCTTGGTAATCGACTAGTAAAATAGATGCAACTTCATCTATAGCGTGGCCACGCGTTTTCATAGTCCGACTTCCACGAGAGGGTCCACGATATCTCTCCTGTTAAGGAGGTGACAAATCTCATATTGCATGTCTACTATCTCCATATGATTTTTGAACGTATCTGATCAATGCCGTTATAATCATCCGGTTAAAGACGACGTATGACGCAGTCAAGACACGCCACTCCTCATATCAGATACTCTAGACATCTCAGGTATGAGGATCCATAAACGAACCGCTGTATGAGATTCAAGTCATGACTCTGTCCATGTGACAATCTCATGCGG
>NW_010966630.1:21748-23286 GCF_000463585.1 Tarenaya hassleriana
TCCTAGAGCATTATAACCAACAATCTCCCACTATGCTCTATGATCTATCCTATAAGCATCTAATCCCCATACCCTTAACATGACCATCATGTTTTGATGAAGGGAGAGGCTTCGTCAATGGGTCGGTAATATTATCATCTGTCGACACTCTGCTTATCTTCACGTCTCCTCTGTCGATGATTTCTCTGATCAAGTGAAATCGCCTGAGTATGTGTTTTGATCTCTGGTGTGACCGGGGTTCCTTTGCTTGTGCGATCGCACCATTGTTGTCACAGTACAACTCAATGGGATCTGCAATGCTAGGAATAACGCCCAGGTCTCCTACGAATTTCCTGATCCAAACAGCTTCCTTAGCTGCATCCGATGCTGCTATGTATTCGGCTTCTGTAGTCGAATCTGTCACGGTTGGCTGTTTGGAACTCATCCAACTAATAGCCCCACCGTTCAGGCAGAAAACATAACCTGTCTGCGATCTGAAGTCATCTCTATCGGTTTGGAAACTAGCATCGGTATAACCACTTATAGCGAGCTCGTCTTCCAATCCGCCATACACCAAGAACAAATCCTTAGTCGTTCTCAAGTACTTAAGGATGTTCTTGACCGCAATCCAGTGAGCCTCACCTGGTGTAGATTGATATCTACTAGTCATGCTCAATGCATATGATACATCTGGACGAGTACACAACATGGCATACATGATGGATCCAATTGCCGAGGCATATGGAATCCTACTCATGCGCTCTTGCTCATCCTGTGTTTTTGGACACTGAGTCTTGCTAAGAGCAATGTCATTTCCCATTGGCAAGGCACCCCTCTTGGAGTCTTGCATCTTGAACCGATTCAAGACCTTGTCAATGTATGTACTCTGACTTAGGCCAAGAAGCCTTCTCGATCTATCTCTATAGATCTTGATGCCTAGAATGTAGGCGGCTTCTCCTAAGTCTTTCATCGAAAAGACCGATCCTAGCCAGGATTTTACTCCTTGCAAGGTAGGAATGTCATTTCCGATGAGCAATATATCATCTACATCACGTACAAAGAAGACCACTGCGCTCCCACTGACCTTCTTGTAAACACATGGCTCATCTTCATTTTGCAGGAAGCCAAACGTTTTGACTGCCTCGTCAAATCAAAGATTCCAGCTCCTCGAAGCCTGCTTCAATCCATAAATGGATCTCTGAAGCTTGCACACCTTCCTCGGACTCTTAGGATCGACAAAACCCTCGGGTTGTGTCATGTACACATCCTCGAGCAAATCCCCGTTAAGGAATGCGGTCTTGACGTCCATATGCCATATCTCATAGTCATAATACGCAGCTATGGCTAGCAGAATCCGTATGGATTTAAGCATCACGACTGGTGAAAAGGTTTCATCATAGTCTATGCCATGAATCTGACGAAAACCTTTCGCGACGAGTCGTGCCTTATAGGTATGCACGATGCCATCCATGTTGGTTTTCTTCTTGAAAACCCACTTACATCCAATGGTCTTAATACCATCAAATGAGTCGACCAAAGTCCATACTTTATTGTCGTAC
>NW_010966630.1:23467-23726 GCF_000463585.1 Tarenaya hassleriana
AATGGATCTTTCTTGGAGAGAGAGTTCGTCTCCAAGAGAGTTAGTGGGAGTAGAATAGATCTCGAAGAAGTTCGAGAACCACAAATAGTCGAAGAACCGAGTGAACAGGTCGAAACAGTTCAACCTGTATCACAAGTTGTTGAGACAACACCTCCTAGTGAACCTCGGAGATCTGGTAGAATTCGCCAAGAGCCTTCAAGATACGGATTTCTTGTGACTGGAAACGACGAACTCATGCTGTTAGAACATGACGAGCCTA
>NW_010966630.1:24042-28561 GCF_000463585.1 Tarenaya hassleriana
TGTACTTCGTTTCTGAAATTCTTGAACAATTCAAGTGTTTCAGATTTATGTCTCATCAAGTAGACATAACCGTACCTACTGAAATCATCAGTAAACGTAACAAAGTACAGATAACCTCCTCTAGCGGGTGAGCTCATAGGACCGCATACATCACTATGTATGAGTTCTAGCAACTCTGTAGCCCGTTCTCCTTTTCTAGTAAAAGGAGATTTTGTCATCTTGCCCATCAAACATGAATCGCATGATTCGATTGATTCATAATCAAAAGAATCAAGAAGTCCATCAGAATGAAGCTTCGCTATGCGTTTCTCGTTGATGTGGCCAAGTCGACAATGCCAGAGATAGGTCGGGTTTAAGTCGTTCGGCTTAAACCGCTTGGTACTAACATTATAGATCGACATGTATCCAGATGGTTCATCTTCCAAAATATAAAAGCGATTAAACTGGTAACCCTTACCATAGAATAAATCGCCTCTATAAATGGACAGATTTTGTTCTCAATAACAAATCTGAAACCATCCGAGTCTAAACATGAAATCGATATAATGTTTCTGCTGATGGCAGGTACAAAATAACAATCATGCAACTCCAATACAAGGCCAGAAGGTAAAGTGAGATCGTAAGTCCCGACGGTTAATGCAGCAACTCTTGCTCCATTCCCGACGCGGAGATCTACTTCTCCTTTTGCCAATTGTCTACTTCCTCGAAGTCCTTGCACATTTCCACAAATGTGTGAGGCACATCCGGTATCTAATACCCATGATGTAGAAGTAAACAAGTTCGCCTCTATAACGAAGATACCAGAAGTCGAAGCTTCTGTAAGCTTCTTCTTCCTCTGATCTTCTAGGTAGAGTCTGCAATTTCTATACCAATGCCCGATGGCATGACAGAAATAAAACTCTTCCTTCTTGGACTCAGGCTTAGGTTCAATGACAACGCTTGCCACTTTCCTCTTGCCCTTGCCCTTGGAACGCTTCCTTTTGCTGGAACTCTTTCCAACAACTACCATATCATTCTTTCCTCGGCTCCCAGCTTTCTCTTGGAATGACACATTCAACTGATCAACTATCAAAGAATTGTCCATGTCCTCTAATTGCTTACGCAATTCCGAAGGCATCTTTCCAAGCATCAAGCTGGACACGTCCAGATCATCATCCTCATGCTTCCAATAAGCATCAATGATCGATCTAGAAGCCTAGAGCTTCCGCTCATGCCTGAGAACAATTCTCAGGTTGCGGTACCAGTCGAGAAAGTTTCCACCAGTGAGTCTCTCTCGATCCGGGATGGATCGCATGGAGAGATTAGCCAGATTACCTGCAGCAGTCATATTCTACAGAAAAAGACAAAACAAAAGACATAAAACATGCAAGTCGCTTAGTACACATACTAACACAGATAATAGATGCAATATGACAGGCTCCCACTAAGAAAAACACCCTCAATGAGTTTCTAAGTGAGCTAGGATCCATATTTCACATGCTTTTGAGTCAGCTAGGGCATGACGCTCAAAAACATGCTATTTAGGTAGACAACACATTGTCAATCACATCCTATGTGATTCCTAGATGTGTATGGGATAGTGATACGCTATCACTGCATGTTCCTCATCCCATCCTTACCATTAGGTGCAAGTCCGACTTGATAACCCAATTCAAGCTCAACCATATTCGAGCTATGAGAATCACGATTTCTCCATACTGCCTCACCATAGAGCACATATATACTAGTCATGCTCAATGCATATGATACATCTGGGCTTTGAGAAACAGATTCCTGCAACAGATATATATCATAATCATCTATCACACATCATGCTGGTCTTAATTCATCATTGTTCCCACAATGATAACTGACCAGGGAGTTTAGAATCATCTGCAATGATTCAAGGATATTTACCGTAATATAACAAACATTCTAATCATATAACGGGAAAAGTAATGCATTCATAAACCAATAAATCAATACATAGTCAAAATGTCATATCACGGATCATCGTAGAGCATTACAACCAACAATCTCCCACTATGCTCTATGATCTATCCTACAAGCATCTAATCCCCATACCCACAACATGACCATCATGCTTTGACGAAGGGAGAGGCTTCGTCAGCGGGTCGGCAATATTATCATCTGTCGACACTTTACTTATCTTCATGTCTCCTCTGTCGATGATTTCCCTAATCAAGTGAAATCGCCTGAGTATGTGTTTGGATCTCTGGTGTGACCGGGGTTCCTTTGCCTGTGCGATCGCACCATTGTTGTCACAATACAACTCAATGGGATCTGCAACGCTAGGAATGACCCCCAGGTCTCCCACAAATTTCCTGATCCAAACAGCTTCTTTAGCTGCATCCGATGCTGCTATGTACTCGGCTTCTGTAGTCGAATCTGCAACGGTTGGCTGTTTGGAACTCTTCCAACTAATAGCCCCACCGTTTAGGCAGAAAACGTAACCTGACTGCGATCTGAAGTCATCTCTATCGGTTTGGAAACTAGCATCGGTATAACCACTTATAGCGAGCTCGTCTTCCAATCCGCCATATACCAAGAACAAATCCTTAATCCTTCTCAAGTACTTAAGGATGTTCTTGACCGCAATCCAGTGAGCCTCACCTGGTGTAGACTGATATCTACTAGTCATACTCAATGCATATGATACATCCGGCGAGTACATAACATGGCGTACATGATGGATCCAATTGCCGAGGCATATGGAATCCTACTCATGCGCTCTTGCTCATCCTGTGTCCTTGGACACTGAGTCTTGCTAAGAGCCACGTCATGTCCCATTGGCAAGGCACCCCTCTTGGAGTCTTGCATCTTGAACCGATTCAAGACCTTGTCAATGTATGTACTCTGACTTAGACCAAGAAGCCTTCTCGATCTATCTCTATAGATCTTGATTCCTAGAATATAGGCGGCTTCTCCTAAGTCCTTCATCGAAAAGACCGATCCTAGCCAGGATTTTACTCCTTGCAAGGTAGGAATGTCATTTCCGATGAGCAATATATCATCCACATAAAGTACAAGGAAGACCACTGCGCTCCCACTGACCTTCTTGTAAACGCATGGCTCATCTTCGTTTTGCAGGAAGCCAAACGTTTTGACTGCCTCGTCAAATCGAAGATTCCAGCTCCTCGAAGCCTGCTTCAGTCCATAAATGGATCTCTGAAGCTTACACACCTTCCTCGGACTCTTAGGATCGACAAAACCCTCGGGTTGTGTCATGTACACATCCTCGAGCAAATTCCCGTTAAGGAATGCGGTCTTGACGTCCATATGCCATATCTCATAGTCATAATACGCAACTATAGCCAGCACAATCCGTATGGATTTAAGCATCACAACTGGTGAAAAGGTTTCATCATAGTCTATACCATGAATCTGCCGAAACCCTTTCGCGACAAGTCGTGCCTTATAGGTATGCACGATGCCATCCATGTCGGTTTTCTTCTTGAAAACCCACTTACATCCAATGGTCTTAATACCATCGAATGAATCGACCAAAGTCCACACTTTGTTGTCGTACATGGATTGCATCTCAGACTCCATGGCCTGGTGCCATTTCTCGGAATCGGAACTCGCCACAGATCCAGTCACAAGAAAACCGTATCTTGTAGGCTCTTGGCGAATTCTACCAGATCTCCGAGGTTCACTAGGAGGTGCTGTCTCAACAACTCGTGATACAGGTTGGACTGTTTCGACCTGTTCGTTCGGTTCTTCGACTATTTGTGGTTCTCGAACTTCTTCGAGATCCATTCTACTCCCACTGACTCTCTTGGAGACGAACTCTCGCTCCAAGAAAGATCCTATGAACACAAAACGAATCTCATAAGTGTTAGTAGTGTTTTAGGAACACTTTAGATCAATGTAACTTTGTGTTCGTATTTTTTTTGTTCAAACCGCTCACGAGACGTTCGTGTGAAGTGTATTTACATCGTTCTACAACGCAAAAACCTTATTCAATCCCCCCATAGATGAATTTGTTCATTTTGATCACATCCCGATGGTCACACTGGTCACACTGGTCACACTGATCGAATTTGATGAATTCAACGCTTTGAATGTGTAATATACGATCATAGAAATGGTTCGGAGAAGTAATCCGAGTTGAAAATCGCTGAGCATTTTTCGATCCAAAGCTATGAACACAAAGCATTAAGAGTGAATTAAACTTCGAATAAAAATTACATTGTTCAGTAGGAATAAAAGTTACATTTAGTGCAGACTAATTAGGCGATTGATTCCGAATTTTTTCTCCCTGACGATGTTGAACTTTGGGGTCTTTTCCGAGCCTCGCCAGGTCCAGGAAACCGACTCTGTTTAGGTCTTCCAGTCCGACGTTTTTCTTGTATTATAGGCGGTAACACTGAAAAATTTAAAATTTCGGGCGGTAAGACCATTGCCCATCAAACAAGAATCACATGACTCAATTGATTCATAATCAAAACAATCAAGAAGTCCATCAGAATGAAGCTTCGCTATGCGTTTCTCGTTGATGTGACCAAGTCGACAATGC
>NW_010966630.1:30037-30434 GCF_000463585.1 Tarenaya hassleriana
CTCAGATGAACTACTCTTAGTTCGTTTGAGTCGTCTATATATAGAATCTCTTGGCCAAACAACATTTGTTTTCCTTAGATTCGATACCAGAACCCTTTCACTATCCTAATTTAGATATTTGATTCGAGACAACGATTGCACAATCAAAACTCTAAATTATGGATTGTCATCAAGCTTGGTCTTAAGTGAGGCTTTGATTCCGATTCTGATAATCGATCCAACACAACAATTGTTCGATCAAAATTCTGAATCTTCGGAATCCCGGATTGTCCGAGGTCCAGACCGACTGTCGGTTTAATTTTGGAAAAATCCGAAGACTGGAACGGACGGTCCAGATAAGCACGTGGACCGTCCGTTCTAGCAAGCCAGAACGGACGGTCTGCCTCTAATTGGCTGT
>NW_010966630.1:30477-31567 GCF_000463585.1 Tarenaya hassleriana
ACCGAATGCAGACCGACCCCGAAGACCGAACGTTCCAACAGACCCAGAACGGACGGTCCAAGGACCAGAACGGACGGTCTGTTGAGCATAATCCGAAATCCTCTTTGATCACCGGTCCAGACCGATCGGTCCAACCCTTGGACTGGTCGGTATGACCTAATTTGACCAAAAGGAAGAACCACCGTCACGCGTAGACCGATCAGTCTACTCGATGGGCAGATTTCGGATCTCGGTTTCGGGTCCTGTAAACTAGGGTTTTCATCCCCGTTGCGGCGCACGTCTAGCCTCCCAAAACCACAGCTCATCCATGCATCATTCAACAATCAAATTCATCAAACAAGCATAGATCTCATGTTTACATGCATTCTAACCATTAAAACCATGAAAAACATGCATAGATCTATAGTCTACATGCATTCTAACAATTAAAATCATGCAAAACTGCAAAGATCTATTATTCACATGCATCTTAACAATTAAAATCATGCAAACGAGCAACAGGCACGGCGATATACAGGGAACCAGGCTCTGATACCACTGTTGGGTTCCCTTCGGGTTCCTAGCATGCGATCTCATCGATCTAGGGTTTGGATTCTATGTTTCACGCAGCGGAAGGAAAGATCTAAACCTAGCCAAACGTCACACAAAACCAATTGTGCAATAACCCGAACAATCGTGTATATCGTCGTGGGATTCGAATACTTACCTCGTTCTTTCAAGATCGGAAAGTATCAATCGATCCAGGGCCTGTTTTAATCACCAAGAGTTGAAAGCACAACCCCTCTACATGTATCCACACCGACGGGATGAATTCCAACAGTTTGGAACGTATCTGCTAGGATTTATGAAGAGAAAACAATGTCCTAGACTTGGAATCGATATTCCGATCACTAGAACTCAAGAGAAAGCTTCTCCAAAGCTCAGAAAGTGTCTAGGACGTCTGAGATTCTATCTATGGTTTGTGGCGGCTCTATCACTTAATTAGAATTGCCCAAAACCCTAAAACGCGAGAAACCGATAACTGTCACGTAAGTCGGACCGTCCGTTCCAGGCCTGGAACGGACGTTCTGACTTTCTACGCAGAACGGAC
>NW_010966630.1:31758-33982 GCF_000463585.1 Tarenaya hassleriana
TCCATCCCTAATGGTGTGTGACCTTGTAGGCCCATTCGAAGTGGCAGTGGCTTCGGAAACCTTTCCCGAACCACAAGTCATGGTTAGCCTCTAGCAAGACGCCATGACCACCCACCTAGAATAGAGTTAGAGGTGATCTAACAAAGCCAGCATTAGTTCGAGTTCTGATCCTTTGTCTCACGATGTCGTATGTTGAACAAGGGCATGGAATGAGCCACCTTTCTAGTTCAACCGCTTACTCGTCTAGGCAAACCGACTGATAAAATAGATGTACATTCATCTATAGCGTGGCCACGCATTTTCACAGTCCGATTTCCACGAGGGGCTTAGCGACATCTCTCCTGCGTAGGAGGTGACAAGTCCCGTATTGCATGTCTACTATCTGCATATGATTCGTGAACGTATCTGACCAACGCCGTTATGATCATCCGGTTAAAGACGACGTTTGACGCAGTCAAGACACGTCACTTCTCATATCAGATACTCTAGACATCTCAGGTCTGAGGATCCAAGAATGAACCGCTGTATGAGATTCAAGTCATGACTCATGTCCATGTGACAATCTCATGCGGGTCATCCAGTAACTCGTTCCGAACGAGAACCCACGATTGTGATTTGCATCCAATGCATATGATCATAATCATCTATCACACATCATGCTGGTCTTAATTCATCATTGTTCCCACAATGATAACTGACCAGGGAATTTAGAATCATCTGCAATGATTCAAGGATATTTACCGTAATATAACAAACATGCTAATCATATAACGGGAAAAGTAATGCATTCATAAACCAATGAATCAATACATAGTCAAAATGTCATATCACGGATCATCGTAGAGCATTACAACCAACACGGCTGACCTGGAATCGGAACGCTGACTATCTGGTCTTGGTCTCGGGCCCGTGTTGTTCTCGCCTGGTCCGCCGGACCAACTCTTGGTCCGGGGCTGACCAGCGAGAACTTTGGTCCTCTTGACCAAACACACGGTCCGGAATCTGATCTGTCTTCTGGTCCGGCTGACCAACTCTTCGTCCGGCTGACCGCGGACAAATCAGATTCGTAACAGATTTTTTGGCTTCGAAAATTAGGGTTTTGTCCCGGTTTCGACGCACCGTTAACCCGTCCCAGACTCCATACCATCCATGCATCATTCAACAATCACAAATATCATTAAACATGCATAGATTCAATGATTACATGCAATTTAATGATTAAATCATGCAATCATGCAACATGCACGGCGATATATAGAGAACCAGGCTCTGATACCACTGTTAGGGTTATCTACGGGTTCCTAGCATACGATCATATCGATCTAGGGTTTGGTTTACTAGGTTTCATGCAGCGGAAGAAAGATCTAAACCTAGTCAAACGTCACACGCAACCAAACTCGCAAAAACCCGAAAGATCGTGTATATCACCGAGGGAATCGTTACTTACCTCGTTCTCGATGAGACTTGAAGTTTATTTCGATCCGGGGCCTGCTCTAAATCACCAAGAGCTGAAAGTACAGCTCCTCTACACGTATCCACACCGACGGGAAGGATTCCAAACGATTTGGAACGAATCTGCTAGGATCAGTGAAGAAAAGGGTAACTCAAGAGACGAGATCCAATCCCGGGACAATAGAAATCGAAGAGAACAGCTTCTCTAGGGTTCTAGGATGTTTCTCTGAGTTTTAGGTCGGCCTTTTTTAAGTTTGGACGAAACCCCAAACTTAAAATAAGATTAGAAAACCCTAAAAACGAATATGTGGAAATTTTCCGGATCCCGGTCCGCAGGACCAGGAGCTTGGTCCGGCGGACCAAATTTAGTCCGAGGCCCACGCGCAAAACCCGAAAGATCGTGTATATCACCGAGGGAATCGTTACTTACCTCGTTCTCGATGAGACTTGAAGTTTATTTCGATCCGGGGCCTGTTCTAAATCACCAAGAGCTGAAAGTACAGCTCCTCTACACGTATCCACACCGACGGGAAGGATTCCAAACGATTTGGAACGAATCTGCTAGGATTAGTGAAGAAAAGGGTAACTCAAGAGACGAGATCCAATCCCGGAACAATAGAAATCGAAGAGAACAGCTTCTCTAGGGTTCTAAGGTGTTTCTCTGAGTTTTAGGTCGGCTCTTTTTTTAGTTTGGTCGAAAATCCCCAACTTAAATAAGATTAGAAAACCCTAAAAAACAAATTTTGGAAAGTTTCCCAGATCCCGGTCCGCC
>NW_010966630.1:34128-37576 GCF_000463585.1 Tarenaya hassleriana
AGACGAGAAAGCAGTTGAACTTGAAGGGTGGCTCAAACCATGCCCTTGTTCAACTTATGATATCGTGAGACAAAGGATCAGAATTCGAGCTGTTAATGCCTTGGTTAGATCACCTCTAACACGACGATTGGGACCCCGAACATGCTCCACAAGTGGAACTAAAGCCCTTACCCCAAGGGCTTAGGTATGTCTTCCTTGGCTCAAATTCTACTTATCTTGTTATCGTTAATGATGCATTAGATGAGGATCAAGTAGAAAAACTTACCAAGTTGCTTAGGCAATGTAGGGAAGTCCTAGGTTACACTCTAGGAGACATTAAGGGTCTTAGCCCCTCTCTTTGCATGCATCGCATACATTTAGAGGATGATACCAAATCGTCAATTGAACATCAACGTAGGCTAAACCCGAACATGAAAGAAGTGGTCAAGAAAGAGGTCTTGAAATTGTTAGATGCGGGTATCATTTACCCGATTTCGGATAGCTCTTGGGTTAGCCCGGTGCAAGTCGTGCCTAAGAAGGGAGGAATCACGGTCGTTCCAAATGAAAACAATGAACTCATACCGACTAGAACTGTTACGGGATGGAGAATGTGCATTGATTATCGAAAACTTAACACAAACACCCGTAAGGATCACTTCCCCCTTCCATTCATTGACCAAATGTTAGAAAGACTTGCACTGCATTCTTATTTTTGTTTTCTCGATGGTTACTCCGGTTTCTTTCAGATTCCTATCCATCCGAGTGACCAAGAGAAAACAACATTCACATGCCCTTACGGCACTTTTGCATATAGACGCATGCCATTTGGATTGTGCAATGCACCCGCAACTTTTTAAAGATGCATGATGGCTATTTTCTCCGATGTCATTGAGGATATTATGGAGGTGTTCATGGACGATTTTTCCGTCCATGGACCCTCCTTTGATGTGTGTTTAACCAATCTCCATCGAGTGTTAGACAGGTGTCTCAAGGCGAACTTGGTTTTGAATTGGGAGAAATGCCACTTTATGGTGCAAGAGGGCATTGTACTTGGTCATCGGATTTCGGACAAGGGGATAGAGGTGGATAGAGCGAAAGTGGAAGTGATTGAGAAGTTACCGCCACCGACCAACGTTAAAGGGATCAGAAGTTTCTTGGGTCACGCCGGATTTTACAGGAGATTCATCAAAGAGAGACCTGTCTAACACTCGATGGAGATTGGTTAAACACGCATCAAAGGAGTGTCAATGGACGGAAAAATCGTCTATGAACACCTCCATAATATCTTCAATGACATCGGAGAAAATAGCCATCATGCATCTTTGAAAAGTTGCGGGTGCATTGCACAATCCAAATGGCATGCGTCTATATGCAAAAGTGCCGTAAGGGCATGTGAATGTTGTTTTCTCTTGGTCACTCGGATGGATAGGAATCTGAAAGAAACCGGAGTAACCATCGAGAAAACAAAAATAAGAATGCAGTGCAAGTCTCTCTAACATTTGGTCAATGAATGGAAGGGGGAAGTGATCCTTACGGGTGTTTGTGTTAAGTTTTCGATAATCGATGCACATTCTCCATCCCGTAACAGTTCTAGTCGGTATGAGTTCATTGTTTTCATTTGGAACGACCGTGATTCCTCCCTTCTTAGGTACGACTTGTACTGGGCTAACCCAAGAGCTATCCGAAATCGGGTAAATGATATCCGCATCTAACAATTTCAAGACCTCTTTCTTGACCACTTCTTTCATGTTCGGGTTTAGCCTACGTTGATGTTCAATTGACGATTTGGCATCATCCTCTAAATGTATGCGATGCATGCAAAGAGAGGGGCTAAGACCCTTAATGTCTCCTAGAGTGTAACCTAGGACTTCCCTATATTGCCTAAGCAACTTGGTGAGTTTTTCTACTTGATCCTCATCTAATGCATCATTAACGATAATGGGATAAGTAGAATTTGAACCAAGAAAGACATACCTAAGCCCTTGGGGTAAGGGCTTTAGTTCCACTTGCGGAGCATGTTCGGGGTCCCAATCAGTGTGTGATTTCTCTTTTGAACCTTGAGATGAATCAAAAATTGTATGGGCGGTCGACAGGATGCTTCCGAGGTCCAAGTCTTCATTTCCAGTTAAAAACGAGCTGGTCGCCCATTTTTCGGGCGGGTCGCTCGCTTCTACAGTGTCTGGATCATTTTCGCTCAGAGAAAACGGGCGGGTCCATTTTGACGGGTGGTCGCTCGCTTCTACAGTGTCTTGATCGTTTTTGCTCAGACAATTCGAGCGTGTCGCCCGTTTTTTACACTGGGTTGCCCGTTTTTGGTCCCGGTCGCTCGCGTGAATAGTGTCACTGCTCAGACAAAATGAGCTGGTCGCCCATTTTTCGGGCGGGTCACCCGTTTTTGCTGAAATTCCATTTTCGGCTTCTTGACCGTCCAATGCTCGTCTTATCTCTTCAATCTCCTCCCAATTGCTGTATAGGCTTGCTTCTACGGCCATTAGTGACACTTCTAGCGGGTCTACTTCACGGAACTCTCCTATTACTTCTTCCGCCATCGCTTCAAGTATATCCGCATAGCATACCGTATCATTGGTCGAGGGTTGCTTCAAGTTCTGATCGAGTGTGAATTCGACTGTCTCATCCCCGATCTTCATTGTTAATCTTCCGGTTCGGACATGAACTACGACATCCGCTCTGCTCAAGAATGGGCGGCCCAAAATGATTGGAACTTTGGAATCCTCATCCATGTCCAACACTACAAAATCCACTGGAACATAGAATCCGCCAATCTTGAGGGCTACGTCTTCTAAAATCCCTGCTGGATACTTGATAGATCTGTCCGCTAGTTGTAAGGCCATCCTCATGGGTTTTAAGTCGCCTATATTCAGCTTCTTGTAAATGGACAACGGCATCAAACTCACACTAGCTCCAAGATCACATAGCGCTCTATCGATCTCAATGTTTCCTAACTTGCACGGTATCAAGAAGCTCCCCGGATCGGACATCTTCGGGGAAAGTTCATGCTTTGTGATGGCTGCGCTAATTTCCGTGCTCAATGCTACGGTCTCTTTTTCCACTACCCGCTTCTTCGTCAAAATATCTTTTAAGAAAGAAGCTCCCCGGATCGGACATCTTCGGGGAAAGTTCATGCTTTGTGATGGCTGCGCTAATTTCCGTGCTCAATGCTACGGTCTCTTTTTCCACTACCCGCTTCTTCGTCAAAATATCTTTTAAGAACTTCGCGTATGAAGGCATTTGGAGGATTGCCTCATGGAAAGGCATCGTAATCTCCATCTTCTTCAGCATTTCCGCAAACTTTCCAAATTGGCTGTCCTCATTAAATATCTTTAAGCGAGAAGGAAAAGGTATCGGGGGTACCTTAGGTGGAGGAGGAATGTAGATTGGTTCTCTCTCCTGTGCTTGCACTTTAGGAGTGTCTTCCTCTACAGATTTTCCTTTTTCTTCTCTTGTTAGC
>NW_010966630.1:37765-38583 GCF_000463585.1 Tarenaya hassleriana
AATTGTTTCTTGAATGCAATTTGCTCATTTTCAATGCTCCCAATGGATACTCCTTGCGATTTTTGACCTTGGAGAATTTGCAATAGCATATCCTTGATGTCCGGGTCTTGATCCTTGGGTTGCACTTGCTGTGGTCTATAGTTGGAATTCCCTTGATAACCTTGACTTCCTTGAACTTGTTGTTGATACTTTGATTGAAAACCCGGAGGTCCTTGGTTGTTCCGTTGGAAAGTGGGTTGAGGATTTAGCGCATTCGACGTGTTCTTGTAGGAGAAATTGAGATGATTTCTCAATCCCGGGTTGTATAGGTTGGATGGATGAGTGTATTGATTTGGGCCGACATAGTTGGCTTCTTCCGCTTCTTGATTAACCATGTACATACCCGGTTGAACTTGTGCTAAATTGGGATCCTCCACAACGGCTACTTGTTTGGCATTGGCGAGTTGAACTTTTATCTCAGCAAGGTGTGCCAACACTGCCTTAAGAGCTGCGTTCTCTCCCACATCACCTTTCACCGAGCTCCTCCTACATTGAACTCGTTGGACGTATGGCTGCGTCCCTTGGCCAGTTTTGCAATTGTCGCCTCTAGCTCTTGGAAAGGGATGTCATATATGTCACCTCCACACGCTGCATCAATCCAAGACCGAGTATCATCCTTCAACCCATGGATAAAGATGGATAGAAGGTAGTCTCTTTCCATTCCATGATGAGGGCACATTCTTTGATATTCCTTGAAGCGTTCCCATGCATCATGGAGATTCTCCCCATCCTCTTGCACAAAAGCATTAATCCGATTCCTCGCATGTTGAGTCTTGGTA
>NW_010966630.1:38903-40742 GCF_000463585.1 Tarenaya hassleriana
ACTCTCATAAAATCACATAGAAAGTATCAATACATCGAATGTATCTGAACAAAGCTCATAATCAGTACATCATAGAGCACTAAACCAACAGATCTCTACCGGTTGTGCTTCTTGTCATGCACCGGAAGAGCTGCACACCAAAGAGACAAAACGAACCGAAAGTGCTGTGAAACGGTTATGTCGCAAAGTAATCCAAGCAAATATCCAAGCAATGGTGATCTAGCAAAAATCTAGACTAACACGAAAATGCCTAATCCCCGGCAACGGCGCAAAAAACTTGATGCGCACGCACCGAGTCTTATATTTAATACTCGATTCGTACCACTATCCGCAAGTATCCGGTAGTTCTAGAACCCGGTGGTAAGGGTCGGAATACAAGAAAGCAAGTAAAATTAACGGTTTGTAAAACGATGGTTTGGGGGTGTTGTGGGTTCGGGATCCCTCAAGAATCGCATGGATGGTTAATGATGCTACAATGTCTATGGGTTGTCCTCCATATGGGGGTTTCAAGCACTTCTTCTAGAGTTTGTCTCTCCCAAGCTTAAACTCACTACCTAGAGGATCGATTCACCCATCTCCCAATGATCTAAATGATCTCTAGATGCATTAGTGTACCCTATCATGAACCCTAAGCAAGTTAAGCCATCTCCCAATGTGAATAACTCACTCATTTGACATTTGGTTCCAAACATCATTCCCATATCCCTATGATCAATGTGTTCTACAATCATATCAATTAGGGTTTCAACCAAATCAATAGCATTAAGCACAAAACATCAAACCCATGGAAGAAACTCAAAGACATCATAGATTAAGCATAGGTATCCATACAAAAGTGGGGATCCCTCACCCACAACAAAGTCACTACTCCATAACTAGGGTTTCAAAACAGAAAGCAAAATGAAGAAACATGGAAAAAGGAGAAGAAATGCTCAAGATGGTCTTCAATGGTGGTCTTCTTCTTCTCCTAGCCTCCTTGATCTCCAAAATCCCTCTTTTTTCCTCTTCCAAGTCAAGTCTCTCTCCAAAGTGTGTAGCCTCCTTCTCTCTCCTCAAACTCCCCTTTTTTGTGAAAGTCCAACATTAGGTTTTCTCCTCAAAACACGGGCTTTTCCTTTTTGGGCCGATTTTTATTTTAGGCGGTCGCTCATTTTTCAGGCGGGTCGCTCATTTTTCTTCCGGTCGCCCATTTTTCGGGCGGGTCGATCATTTTCCTCTGACACGCGAAAAAGTGAGCGACCGCTCATAAAATGAGCGACCGCTCACAAAACGGGCGACCGCCCATAAAATGGGCGGGTCGCTCGTTTTGGCTGAGCTCCCCGAGCATTCTCGAATTCTTGTTCTTCCGTGCCCGCTTCGTGAGGATTCATCGTGGACTCTTCCTGCAAGGAAAAACAAGCAAAACAACCTACCCATGGCCATCTAACATCCTATGATGCCTAGAATGTGAGAAGAATTGTGATGCACGACGTTATAAAACCGGTGAAAAACCCGTGTCATCAAACCCCCCAGACTTGAGGTTTGCTCGTCCTCGAGTAAATGTGCAATTATAAAACTATCCAAGGGGTGATAAGATACAGTCGGATAACAAGTGGGGGTTTTGAGTGGATTGGTTGTACGGGTTAAAGTCGCTGCGAATGAAATCGGGTTTGGTATACTCTATCTTTTCCAATACTCGAGCGAAATCTTATCAATGGGATTTTCATTGCTTCCTGCGGTCTAGGATGAAATAGTTCCTACTTGTCAAGCATGTCTCCTAAACACATCCCAAATGAGAACCCTAAAAGTCACTTAGCCTATAAAATGTTTTCTCTTGCCCCATATCTTTCCTTTTTATTC
>NW_010966630.1:40989-41426 GCF_000463585.1 Tarenaya hassleriana
CCCCCCGTCCAAACAAGCCAGAACGGACGGTCTGCCTCTAATGGTCTGTCTGTTCCCAATCGTCATGGAACGGACGGTCTGCCATTCGTGGACCGAATGCAGACCGACCCCGAAGACCGAACGTTCCAACAGACCCAGAACGGACGGTCCAAGGACCAGAACGGACGGTTGTTTATCTGGACCGTCCGTTCCAGTCTTCGGATTTTTCCAAAATTAAACCGACAGTCGGTCTGGACCTCGGACAATCCGGGATTCCGAAGATTCAGAATTTTGATCGAACAATTGTTGTGTTGGATCGATTATCAGAATCGGAATCAAAGCCTCACTTAAGACCAAGCTTGATGACAATCCATAATTCAGAGTTTTGATTGTACAATCGTTGTCTCGAATCAAATATCTGAATTAGGATAGTGAAAGGGTTCTGGTATCGAAT
This sequence comes from Tarenaya hassleriana, assembly GCF_000463585.1. Lineage (NCBI taxonomy): Eukaryota > Viridiplantae > Streptophyta > Magnoliopsida > Brassicales > Cleomaceae > Tarenaya > Tarenaya hassleriana. The sequence continues at coordinate 41,423 of NW_010966630.1, forward strand.
CTAA
>NW_010966630.1:42690-43917 GCF_000463585.1 Tarenaya hassleriana
TTGATGAGACATAAGTCTGAAACACTTGAAATGTTCAAGGCTTTCAGAAACGAAGTACAGAACCAGTTTGGCAAGACGATCAAAACACTTCGATCTGATCGTGGTGGCGAGTATATGAGCCAAGAGTTCACTGACTATCTGGCAGATTGTGGGATTGTCTCACAGCTGACTCCACCTGGAACGCCACAATGGAATGGCATTTCCGAGAGGAGGAACCGAACCTTATTGAATATGGTATGGTCTATGATGAGTCAGGTTGATCTTCCTAAATCCTTCTGGGGATATGCTTTGGAAACGGCAGTGTTGGTTTAGTGCTCTATGATGTACTGATTATGAGCTTTATTGAGATACATTCGATGTATTGATACTTTCTATGTGTTTTTATGAGAGTATTTTATTCATTACATGTTCTTGCATACTGGATCTGTTATGAAATCCATGTATCATTATGAATGATACTAAACTCCCTAGTCTTATGTCGTTATGGGAATAACGACATAATAAGACTAGTATGATGTGTGATTGATGATCACATAGATGATCATAGGTATTGGATACGATCACGATCATAGATATTCGTTGGAGAACGGAATACTGGAATGACCCGCATGAGATTGTCACATGGACTAGAGTCATGACTAGAATCTCATATGACGGTTCCATGATTGGATCCTAAGACCTGAGATATCTACGGAATCCAACATGAGGAGTTGCGTGCTTTGATTACGTCAAACGTCCTGCGTAACAGGAGGACTATAAAGGCGTGTATCAGGTACGAAACGAATCATGTACTGGATTGTAGATAGTCAAGACGGGATTTGTACCTCTCGTAAAAGAGAGAGATATCGCTGGGCCCCTCGTGTGAGCGAGACTGTAGAAATGTGTGGCCGCACTATAGACGAACGTCGTCTATTTCAGACAGTCAAAACTCAGTTAACGAGAAAGCAGTCGAATCAGATAAGGTGGCTGGTCCATGCCTTATGTTCGACATATGATATCGCGATACAAAAGGATCATCAGCCGGAATCATCACTGGCGTTCGTATGATCACGAACAAACTCTATTCGAGATAGGTAGTCATAGTGTCTTGCTAGAGACCGCCTATGACTTGTATACCCGAAATAGGGATTTCAGGTTATACTGCTATGTCGAATGAGCCTACAGGGTCACACACGCAGGGAAGGACAAAACGCACGAGAAAAACGACGGAAAAACCAAGACGGAAGA
>NW_010966630.1:55603-57334 GCF_000463585.1 Tarenaya hassleriana
TTCCAAACAGTCAACCGTTGCAGATTCGACTACAGAAGCCGAGTACGTAGCTGCATCGGATGCAGCTAAGGAAGCTGTTTGGATCAGAAAATTCGTGGGAGACCTGGGCGTCGTTCCTAGCATTGCAGATCCCATTGAGTTGTATTGTGACAACAATGGTGCGATTGCGCAAGCTAAGGAACCCCGGTCACACCAGAGATCCAAACACATACTCAGGCGATTTCACTTGATCAGAGAAATCATCGACAGAGGAGACGTGAAGATAAGCAGAGTGCCGACAGATGATAATATTACCGACCCATTGACAAAGCCTCTCCCTTCGTCAAAACATGATGGTCATGTTAAGGGAATGGGGATTAGATGCTTGTAGGATAGATCATAGAGCATAGTGGGAGATTGTTGGTTGTAATGCTCTAGGATGATCCATGATATGACATTTTACTTTGTATTGATTCATTGATTTATGAATGCATTACATTCCCGTTATATGATTGGCATGTTTGTTATATTTCGGTATCCTTGAATCATTATAGAATGATTCTAAACTCCCTGGTCAGTTATCATTGTGGGAACTATGATGAATTAAGACTAGCATGAGGTGTGATCGATGCATTGAATGCATATCACAATCATGGGTACTCATTGTGAACGAGTGACTGGTTGACCCGCATGAGATTGTCACATGGACAGAGTCATGACTTGAATCTCATACAGCGGTTCGTTCTTGGATCCTCAGACCTGAGATGTCTAGAGTATCTGATATGAGGAGTAGCGTGTCTTGACTGCGTCAAACGTCTCTTTAACCGGATGATTATAACGGCGTTGATCAGATACGTTCACGAATCATATGGAGATAATAGACATGCAATATGGGACTTGTCACCTCCTCAATAGGAGAGATATCGCTGGGCCCTCTCGTGGAAGTCGGACTATGAAAATGCGTGGCCACGCTATAGATGAAGTTGCATCTATTTTATTAGTCGATTTTCCAAGATGAGAAAGCGGTTGAACTTGAAGGGTGGCTCAAACCATGCCCTTGTTCAACATATGATATCGGGAGATAAAGGATCAGAACTCGAGCTGTTGCTGCCTTGGTTAGATCACCTCTAACTCAATTCAATGTGGGTGGTCATGGCGTCTTTCTAGAGGCTAACCATGACTTGTAGATCGGGAATGGTTCTCGAGGCTACTGCCACTGCGAATGGGCCTACAGGGTCACACACCATTAGGGATGGACTTATATGTGATGTATCGGAAAGATAGACTTGGATTTGGTCGAACAATCGGTTCTCGGACCAAATCAGAGTGTCGGGACGAGTTTCAGCCTTCTGACTCGGACCAAGTCAGTACTTGACTCGGACCGAGTCAGTTCCATGAGAGTCGAAGCCCAGAAAGCGTTTTGGGCTTGGCTGATGTTTTGACTCGGTCGAGTCAAAGTTTTGACTCGGACTGAGTCAATACTTAATGGGCCGGATCAAGAGTTGACAATGGGCTTGGGCTGATTCGTTCTGACTCGACCGAGTCAGAGTTCTGACTCGGACCGAGTCAATACTCGGAAAAAGTCACTTTTCCACAAGGATTAGGGTTCCTATCTTACAAAAAAAGGTATTGGACGCCGTCCTCAACCCAAGACAGACGAAAAGAACCCTAAGACAGAGCAAAAGCATAGAAGAAATTGTTTCTTTCATAGTTCTAGCTCCCGGGATTAGATCCCACTTCATATACTTCACA
>NW_010966630.1:57724-62190 GCF_000463585.1 Tarenaya hassleriana
CCATGAGCATGTTTAGTTCTGTGATGGAGACGGTTTGCGTATCATTGCTTGCAAATTGGGTGGATGTCATGAATTGCTGGAGGTAGCGGACTGCGGGATGTCGTATCATGAAGGCCTCGAGTTGCCAGGGAGTGAAGGTCGGGGACGCTATTTGTGTCCAGAAGTTTCTAGCCTTGGCGATCGTGATCTTCGGGATTGTCGTCGTGTTCCCCGTTTGAATGCCCAAAATTTGAGTGAGTTGCTCCATCTTGAGATAGTATTGGCGCCCTTCTAAACGGAATCCGATGTAGCTGCTTTGAGGGTCGGCGTTCCTTGGGATGGAACATTGGAAGATGCAGGCGAATTCCGTTGTCAATGAATGGTATGTGCGGGGGTTGGCGCGAAGTAGACGTTCCCATCCGGCGAGTTGGAATATACCCTCGATCCTCTCATAGAGTTGCTTCGGTCGAATGCCATGGTGCACGAATTTTGAAGCCTTAATCCCCCTCTGATGGATTTGGTGTAGAAGAAATGTCTCCTCGTTGGATCGGGGTTGAAACTGGATCGGTTCCTCGTGTTCTTGCTCGGCATCAATACAGATAGCATCCACAAGACTCGAAAAGTGGGCATTTTGTGGCTTTAAGGCTTGTCAATTCGGTATTGTGTCCGAAATGTATTTTCATACCCTTCTCCAACGGTTGCTGGAATCCATCTGAAACATACGGAAAAAATCATCGAAAAAGTGGTCAGAAAAAGTGAGCGGGTCGCCCAAAAAATGGGCGGTCGCTCGGCGGAGGTGATTTTTGCTCAGAGAAAATGAGCGGGTCGCCCATCGTTCTCTTGCTTCTCGACCATTTTCATCATTTTTTTTATGTGGGCGACTGCTTGAAAAATGAGCGAGTCGCCCGTTTTGTCTGTTGAATTTTTTTTCTCGCCCATCTCCGAGTGTTCCGTTGATCAGAAAGTTTCCGCTGCTCGAATTGACAGAAATGACATGCATTTAAGCAATGAAATGCATTTCAAAACAACCCAAGAGTCTAAAATCCAAAGCATAGTTCAAAACAATTAAACATGCCATGGTTTAGCAAAACGCGATCCAAAACACCGGTAAAATAAAGCATCAGAGTTAAACTCGTCCTAGGATAACGTAGATCATGGTGATGCCTTCTTGCTGCTCTTACTGCTCTTGCTTGCTCCGGAGGTGGATGTGTTGGTTTGGCATTATATCAAAAATACCCTTAAAATGCTACTTCTACTTCAAGACCTACCCTGGTCACATGTGACCAATGTGACCGAAATATAGTATGGTCACATTTTGATTTTTATCGATTATAACGTTAAATTTATGGTGATCACACTAATTCATTATGTTCATACCTTGTATATCTTACTAATCATTTGATTAAAACATCATAAATTTAACGTTATGAACAATGAGATCAATATGTGACCACACTATATTTCGGTCACATTGGTCACATGGTCACAAGGGTAGGTCTTGAAGTAGAAATAGCAAATTAAGGGTATTTTTGATAATGCCCCCAAGCTAGCATGTGCAACTTGGATTTTTTTGGCGAGGAATACCAATGCATGTTAATATAAGTGTATACATATCTTGATATTACAAACCATAATCTATGGACCTGGGTGGTGTTTACAATTTTTATTTTGCTATTGAACATGTATTGGGGTGACTAACATTGAGTTGGAGCATTGTATGATGTCCGGAATTAAGTTTTAGATCTTTGCACTTATTACTCTATCGTAAGCCTTATTGATTGCGACATGTAAATGGTGGTAAAATCAGTGACAAGTTTAGAGAATTGTCTTTACTTTGATCCAACACGAATCAAAACACAAACTGCCTGCTTAAATCTCTTTGCTCGATATCTACCATTATTCCTGAAAGATAAGGCTCAAAAGATCATCTCTACAGAATGAGAGGTTCCTATTGAGCTGTGGATGATTTTCTCAATTTTGCTTCGCTTCTTTTTTTTTTTATAATGGTGATGCCCAAAGTGGGGTCGAACCGTGGTTGTGGGAGCACTTTGTACTTTCCTACACCACTTGGCCACACACGTTTGGACTGCTTCCTTCGCCTTACTTTATGAATTATGTTGGATTAAAAGTTTTCGAGTCTTTTTTTAAGCATTGGCATGGCATCCCTTCCATGAAGAATACTTTGTAAGCGGGAGTTTTGATGGATCCATTTTCCATTGGATTGTGGGGTAAGTACAATGTCGAATTAAATGCAACTCTTTTTTCTTGTGCTGGGGCTTATCCAACCATTTGTTAAGCATCAACCTTCTTGAGAGGATCTTTTCTCTCTTTTAGTCCTGTTATTGTATTGACTATAAAAGGGTCACACACACAGGAAAGGACAAATGCGCGAGAAGAGACGAGAAAATCCCGGTGGAGCGGAGGCCAGATCGACCGGTCTAGAAGGTCTAGACCGATCGGTCCAGTCAACCCAGACCGATCGGTCCAAACACTAGGACCGGTCGGTCCGGAGATAACGTGTGACAGTCACACGGTCTGGAAAGTGTTCCAGACCGATCGGTCCGGACCTATGGACTGATCGGTCCAGACGTAAAAAAGCTCCAGACCGATCGAGACGTCGGGATTTGCTAAACTTGCTCTAATTAGGGTTTTAAGTGGGATAAACTTAGGGGAACGCCTCCTAATTCTCTTGGCACGATTTTCAGACTCTATTGAGAGGTTTTGAGTGTGAAAATCCTAAGAGAAAGATCCCTGAAACCCTTGCGCAAAGAAGAACGTATTCTTCAGTCCTAGCTGACGAGTTCCAACCGTTGGAATCCTTTCCGCCGTGTGGATACGTGTAGAGGGCAAGGTATTCTTCCTGCCTACAGTGATCGAATGAACACATCAATTGATATAGGCCCCGGATCGATTGAGGTAAGCGTTCTAACGTTTCTACAAGATCATGCATGATAGGTTTTAGGGTTTCATCAAAATTTTTGTTTTACATCCGCTGCACAAACCCTAGAACTGATCTCTTAGGAATTAGATTCGCTCTCGAGATCCCAGGAAAACCCAACAGTGGTATCAGAGCCTGGCTGCTCTGCATGATTTTGTTAGAACCCGATCACGAAGCACGTTATAGGATTTGAATTGTTTGAATCCGTGTTTGCTTTGATGCTATGCATGATTTGATTGTGGATCTAGAGTAGATTTTCTGTTCATTATGCATAGTGTGCAAGAGCTTTGAATTCTGAGTTCGCAGACGAAAACGGAGTCGAATTCGGGTCTGAAACGGGGCAGAAACGACGAAAACGAGATCTGATCACGTTTTCGCCTGGACCGATCGGTCTGGTCCTCTGAACCGATCGGTCTAGGGTTTCGCAAGTTGGTTGGACCGACAGGTCCGGACTGAATGAGCTGCATGCATAGACCGATCAGTCTGGACCATTCCGGACCGAAAGGTCAGGACCGAATTTGACCTGGAGACCGAGCCGTGTAGACCGATCGATCTAGGCCTAGACCGATCGGTCTGGGTCCCGAGGCTCCACCAAAATTTAATTTTTTATTTCGGGATCTGATTTGAGCAATCGTTGCTTAAACCGGTCAACTGTGATTCAGAATTGCATGATTTGTTCGTTTGGATGACCCATAGTGAATGAATGCATGTAACTTAATCGAGATATTAGATATGCTTGATTGAGTGGGAGCTTCGGGATTGAGATTACATAATCGAATGGATAGTCTATTCGGATTATGTACAATCGTTGCACAGAAACCGGTTAGATCTAGGAGCTCTACGAGTAAAGCACTTGTCAAGGCCTCGATCGTACGTGTCATGAGCTATGCCAAAGCTAGGTGTGCCGTATTATCTTCGTGAGGCAAGATGGAGAAATGGTGGTTCTCATTGTTGGGATTTCCTGGGATCTCTAGAGCGAATCCTATTCCTAAGAGATCGATTCTAGGGGTTTGCGCAGCGGATATAAAACAAAAATTTAATAAACCCTAGAACCATGCTTCTAATGAATCGTAGAAACGTTAGAACGCTTACCTCAATCGATCCGGGGCCTGTATCAATCGAAGAACACGTCTGATCACGAAAGGGAGGAAGATTACGTCGCCCTCTACACATATCCACACTTCAGGATGGATTCCAACGCTTGGAACTTGTCTGCTAGGACTCGAATCCGCTATTCGATTTGTGCTTCGAGAAAAACGGACTTTGATCACACTCTCAATCTCTTGGATCTCTCCAAAAGTCTGCTCAATGTGTTCTCAAGTCGGCCCTTTTTCTCTCTCACTTCATTAGGGTTTTTAATCTCCCTTTTATAAAGTGATTTAACCCTAATTTCGGTTTAATTTCGGAAAAACTGAAGCCCGGAACGGACGGTCCAGAAATACACGTGGACCGTCCGTTCCAGACCTTTCTGGAACGGACAGACCGCGCACTCTGGACCGTCGGGTCTGGACTTGGTGGACCGTCCGTTCTGGACTTTCGGTCCGTCCGT
>NW_010966630.1:65198-65831 GCF_000463585.1 Tarenaya hassleriana
CTTCGTTGGACTCCTATTCAGCAGGTACGCAGTGGTCTCTAAAGCATAGCCCCAAAAGGACTTTGGAAGATCTGTCTGACTCATCATTGATCGAACCATGTCTAACAGTGTTCGGTTCCTCCGTTCTGACACGCCGTTCCATTGTGGCGTTCCAAGAGGAGTTAATTGTGATACAATGCCACAATCAACCAGATAGTCAGTGAACTCTTGGCTCATATACTCGCCACCACGATCGGATCGAAGTGTCTTGATCGTCTTGCCAAGCTGGTTCTGTACTTCGTTTCTGAAAGCCTTGAACATTTCAAGTGTTTCAGACTTATGTCTCATTAAATAGACATAACCGTATCGAGTGAAATCATCAGTGAACGTAACGAAATACAGATAACCTCCTCTAGCTGGACAGCTCATTGGTCCGCATACATCACTATGTATCAGATCCAATAACTCTGTCGTTCTCTGTCCTTTCCCTTTGAAAGGATGCTTTGTCATCTTGCCCATCAAACAAGAATCGCAAGATTCAAGAGACTCAAAGCCAAATGAATCCAGAAGACCTTCAGAATGAAGCTTCTGAATGCGCTTCTCGTTTATATGGCCTAGACGACAATGCCAGAGGAAGATCGGGTTTAAGTCGTT
>NW_010966630.1:67380-71040 GCF_000463585.1 Tarenaya hassleriana
CGATTCCAGGTCAGCTCGGAGCAGGAGAAACAGACTGAGTTGGTCCGGGGCTGACCAAACTTGGTCAGCTCCGGACCAACTCGGTCCGTTTCCCTGGTCAGTCCGCCGGTCTGTCTCGGACCCGTGTTGTTCTCGCTTGGTCCGCCGGACCAACTCTTGGTCTGGGGCTGACCAGCGAGAACTTTGGTCCTCCTGACCAAACACTCGGTCCGGAATCTGATCTGTCTGCTGGTCCGGCTGACCAACTCTTGGTCCGGCTGACCGCGGACAAATCAGATTCGGAACAGATTTTTCGGGCTTCGAAAATCAGGGTTTTGTACCGGTTTCGACGCACCGTTAACCCGTCCCAGACTCCAAACCATCCATGCATCATTCAACAATCACAAATATGCATAGATTCAATGATTACATGCAATTTAACGATTAAATCATGCAATCATGCAACAGGCACGGCGATATACAGAGAAACCAGGCTCTGATACCACTGTTGGGTTATCTACAGGTTCCTAGCATGCGATCATATCGATCTAGGGTTTGGTTTACTAGGTTTCATGCAGCGGAAGAAAGATCTAAACCTAGTCAAACGTCACACGCAACCAAACTCGCAGAACCCGAAAGATCGTGTATATCACCGAGGGAATCGTTACTTACCTCGTTCTTGATGAGACTTGAAGTTTATTTCGATCCGGGGCCTGTTCTAAATCATCAAGAGCTGAAAGTACAGCTCCTCTACACGTATCCACACCGACGGGAAGGATTCCAAACGATTTGGAACGAATCTGCTAGGATTAGTTAAGAAAAGGGTAACTCAAGAGACGAGATCCAATCCCGGGACAATAGAAATCGAAGAGAACAGCTTCTCTAGGGTTCTAGGATGTTTCTCTGAGTTTTAGGTCGGCCTTAATTAAGTTTGGACGAAACCCCAAACTTATATAAGATTAGAAAACCCTAAAAACGAATATTTGGAAATTTTTCGGATCCCGGTCCGCCGGACCAGGAGCTTGGTCCGGCGGACCAAGCTTAGTCCGAGGCCCACGGACCGGCTGACCTGAAGGCTTGGTGCGGCGGACCACGTGTGGTCAGCTCCGGACCAAGACCCTTCTTGGTCAGCTCGGTCCGACTTGTCATTTCTCGGTCCGCCTGTCCCAGAATCTGGTCAGCGGCTGACCAACTCTTGGTCAGCCGGACCAGGCCTGGACAGATGACCGCAGACCAAGCCTCCGGACCTCCCGGACTGACCAAACTTCCGAGGCAGACCAAACTTGGTCAGCTCCTAACCAACGCACTGAAAACTCCTTTTCATGCTCGTTTCGGTCAAATCACGTTTCCATTCTTCGTATTCTTCACGTATAAGTCCATCCCTATTGGTGTGTGACCCTGTAGGCCCATTCTAAGTGGTAGTGACTTTAGGAACCTTTTCTGAACCACAAGTCATGGTTAGTCTCTAGCAAGACGCCATGACCACCCATTTAGAATTGAGTTAGAGGTGATCTAACCAAGGCATTAACAGCTCGAATTCTGATCCATTGTCTCACGATATCATAAGTTGAACAAGGGCATGATTTGAGCCACCCTTCAAGTTCAACCGCTTTCTCGTCTTGGCAAATCGACTAGTAAAATAGATGCAACTTCATCTATAGCGTGGCCACGCGTTTTCATAGTCCGACTTCCACGAGAGGGCCCAGCGATATCTCTCCTGTTAAGGAGGTGACAAATCCCATATTGCATGTCTACTATCTCCATATGATTCGTGAACGTATCTGATCAACGCCGTTATAATCATCCGGTTAAAGACGACGTTTGACGCAGTCAAGACACGTCACTCCTCATATCAGATACTCTAGACATCTCAGGTCTGAGGATCCAAGAACAAACCGCTTTATGAGATTCAAGTCATGACGCTGTCCATGTGACAATCTTATGCGGGTCAACCAGTCACTCGTTCACAACGAGTACCCATAATTGTGATATGCATCCAATGCATCAATCACACCTCATGCTAGTCTTAATTCAACATTGTTCCCACAATGTTGACTGACTAGGGAGTTTAGAATCATTCGCTAATGATTCAAGGATGCCGAAATATAACAAACATGCCAATCATATAACGGGGATGTAATGCATTCATAAATCAATGAATCAATACAAAGTCAAAATGTCATATCACGGATCATCCTAGAGCATTACAACCAACAATAAATCCCTACAAGGTTAAATCCCTAGCTACAGTGAAACGACTATTCACAACCCATAACAACAAACGAGTTCAAATCAATAGGAAGAAACATAGAAACAGATAAAGAAGACTCGCAGCGATCTCTCGACAACGATTCTTCAATCTCTGCTCCCGAGAAACTTCGTCTTGATTCTCTCTCGAGTTCTCTGACTTCTCTTGTGATCTCTCGATCATTTTTGAAGTCTAAGATGTCCTCTCTTTATTGGCTTGGCGGCTCGGTTTCTTCCTTTTCTGAAAACGGAAGTCCAGATGCAAAATAGGAAGTTTTCTCGTTATGCAACACGGCCGTGTCGAATGCAACACGGTCCGTGTCAATTCTCTGTTAAAAATATACACTTTAGACTTGGGCTGAACACGGCAGAGTTTGAATCCACACGGGCGTGTCGAATGCCAACACGGTCCGTGTCAATTCTCTGAGCAAAACTTCACTTTTTTCAGCACGGACGCAACACGGCCGTGTCTGTAACAATTCGTGACCGCTATGAATTATCGAAACTGCCCTCACACAGCAACCCGAGACCTTTCATCGTGTTTTGTCCTCACTCGCACGCATACCGAGACACTTCCCAGTAGGTCACCCATCCTGAGATTGCTCCAGAGCCAGCACGCTTAACTTTGAAATTCTCTCGGGATAGTCAACCAAAAAGGTAGATGCACCTTGTTGCTATGAGTAGCTCAACTAATTCTTTTATGTTATCTTAGACTGTCGGATCTCTCTCATTCCGGTGTGTTCGATTCATCCCTGTACCCCCTACCCAGAAGCTCGTCAGGAGCCGCCCCTTGTCCGTGCCTCTGCACCAACGATCACTCCCCACCTGATGAGGACAAAACTTCTTAAGAGAGAGGGAATGATGAGGACATCGGATCTAACAACATCTCGTAAAGAAGATCTTGGCGGAAGCATACACAGAGCAAAGGTAATGGCAAACCGAGTTCTACAACCGAGTTCCACCTCGGATCGAAGCCACCAAGTAAAAGGAAGTTTCTTGGAGTGCAAGACAATTATCCAGAGGAAGCTTCTTCATCATCAAGGCAATTCCAACAACTAGCTTCCCAACCACCTCATTTAATGCAACATCAAGGAACTCCAACAACTAGCTTCCCAACCACCTCATTTAATGCATTGGATTCCTACCCCTCTTGCATGTTCTTGTCATTTAATGTTGTAGTTGAGAATTCTAGCCTATATAAAGGCCTTGTAATGCATCATTTGTAATCAGACTTGTAGAATGTCTCAAACATTTCGAGTTTTATAAACTCTTCTTCGGTTTGTCCGAAATTTATCCCGATCTTCGGTGTGTCCGAGATCACGAGTTTGGTGTGTCCGAACTCAAGCCTTGGTGTGTCCGAGGTCCACTATCTATTCTTTCCCTTCGTTCCATCCATTTTTCTATCTTAGTTTTGAATTCGAGAGCCTTTTAGAG
>NW_010966630.1:72637-74663 GCF_000463585.1 Tarenaya hassleriana
TTCCTCTTGCTGGAACTCTTTCCAACAATCACCATATCATTCTTCCCTTGGCTCCCAGCTTTCTCTTGGAATGACATATTCAACTGATCAACCATCAATGAATTGTCCATGTCATCTAATTGCTCACGCAATTCCGAAGACATCTTTCCAAGCATCAAGCTGGACACGTCCAAATCATCACGCTCATGCTTCCAATAAGCATCAATGGTTGATCTAGAAGCCGTGGTCAGAGGCCTATCCTTCACAAGGATAGATCACATGGTGAGATAAAACAGATTCCTGCAACAGATATGTTCTACAGAAAAAGACAGACAAACAGACAGAAAATATGCAAGCCGCTTAGTACACATACTAACACAGATAATAGATGCAATATGACAGGCTCCCACTAAGAAAAACACCCTCAATGAGTTTCCAAGTTAGCTAGGATCCATATTTCACATTCTTTTGAGTCAGCTAGGGCATGACGCTCAAAAACATGCTATTTAGGTAGACAACACATTGTCAATCACAACCTATGTGATTCCTAGATGTGTTGGGATAGTGATACGCTATCACTGCATGTTCCTCATCCCATCCTTACCATTAGGTCCAAGTCCGACTTGATAACCCAATTCAAGCTCAACCATATTCGAGCTATGAGAATCACGATTTCTCCATACTGCCTCACCAAGATAATCAGGCACGCTCAGCTAGGGCATGATCCGTAACCATGACGATCGAGGCCTTGGCAGTTGCTCTACTAATGGGCGGTAATAGCTTGAGATTAATCATGAGGAAGAGGACAAAATTTCGGACTTGAGAAGTGTCTGAGGTCCAGTCCGGAGCTGACCAGAATCTGGTCCGCCGGACTGACCTTGGTCAGCTTCTCTGGTCTGCCGTTCTGTCCGTTTTCGGAGAAATTCTGAGCTTGGTCCGGAGCTGACCAGATTTCAGCTCTGGACCAACTCAGTCTATTTCTCCCTCCGAGCTGACCAGGAATCGGACTCAGTTCGAAAACTGAGCTTGGTCCGTTTCCTTGGTCCGGCTGACTTGGAATCGGAGCGCAGACTTATCTGGTCTTGGTCCGGGGCTGACCAACTTGGTCAGCTCCGGACCAACTCGGTCCTTTTCCTTGGTCAGTCCGCCGGTCTTCGCCTCGGACCCGTGTTGTTCTCGCCTAGTCCGCCAGACCAACTCTTGGTCCGGGGCTAACCAGCGAGAACTTTGGTCTTCCTGACCAAACACGCGGTCCGGAATCTGATCTGTCTGCTGGTCCGGCTGACCAACTCTTGGTCCGGCTGACCGCGGACAAATCAGATTCGGAACAGATTTTTCGGGCTTCAAAAATTAGGGTTTTGTCCCGGTTTCGACGCACCGTTAACCCGTCCCAGACTCCATACCATCCATGCATCATTCAACAATCACAAATATCATTAAACATGCATAGATTCAATGATTACATGCAATTTAACGATTAAACCATGCAATCATGCAACATGCACGGCGATATACAGAGAACCAGGCTCTGATACCACTGTTGGGTTATCTACGGGTTCCTAGCATGCGATCACATCGATCTAGGGTTTGGTTTACTAGGTTTCATGCAGCAGAAGAAAGATCTAAACCTAGTCAAACGTCACACGCAACCAAACTCGCAAAACCCGAAAGATCGTGTATATCACCGAGGGAATCGTTACTTACCGCGTTCTCGATGAGACTTGAAGTTTATTTCGATCCGGGGCATGTTCTAAATCACCTAGGACTGAAGTTACAGTCCCGCTACACGTATCCACACCGACGGGAAGGATTCCAAACGATTTGGAACGAATCTGCTAGGATTAGTGAAGAAAAGGGTAACTCAAAAGAGAGATCCAATCTCGGGACAATAGAAATCGAAGAGAACAGCTTCTCTAGGGTTCTAGGATGTTTCTCTGAGTTTTAGGTCGGCCTTAATTAAGGTTGGACGAAACCCCAAACTTAAATAAGATTAGAAAACCCTAAAATCGAATTTTGGAAACTTTCCCAGATCCCGGTCCGCCGGACC
>NW_010966630.1:74845-77754 GCF_000463585.1 Tarenaya hassleriana
GGCGACCTCGGACTGCTCCTCCGGACTGCGTGATCTGACCAGACTTGGTCCGGGGCTGACCAAACTTGGTCAGCTCCGGACCAACGCACTGAAAACTGCTTTTCATGCTCGTTTCGGTCAAATCTCGTTTCCATTCTTCGTATTCTTTACGTATAAGTCCATCCCTATTGGTGTGTGACCCTGTAGGCTCATTCTAAGTGGTAGTGACTTTAGGAACCTTTCCCGAACCACAAGTCATGGTTGGCCTCTAGCAAGACGCCATGACCACCCATTTAGAATTGAGTTAGAGGTGATCTAACCAAGGCAATAACAGCTCGAGTTCTGATCCTTTATCTCACGATATCATGTGTTGAATAAGGGCATGGTTTGAGCCACCCTTCAAGTTCATCTGCTTTCTCGTCTTGGCAAATCGACTAGTACAATAGATGCAACTTCATCTATAGCGTGGCCACGCGTTTTCATAGTCCGACTTCCACGAGAGGGCCCAGCAATATCTCTCTTGTTAAGGAGGTGACAAGTCCCATATTGCATGTCTACTATCTCCATATGATTCGTGAACGTATCTGATCAACGCCGTTATAATCATCCGGTTAAAGACGACGTTTGACGCAGTCAAGACACGTCACTCCTCATATCAGATACTCTAGACGTCTCAGGTATGAGGATCCATGAACGAACCATTGTATGAGATTCAAGTCATGACTCTGTCCATGTAACAATCTCATGCGGGTCATCCAGTCACTCGTTCACAACGAGTACCCATGATTGTGATCTATATCCAACGCGTTGATCACACCTCATGCTAGTCTTCATTCAACATTGTTCCCACAATGATGACTGACTAGGGAGTTTAGAATCATTCTTTAATGATTCAAGGATGCCGAAATACAACAAACATGCTAATCGTATAACGGGTAAATAATGCATTCATAAATCAATGAATCAATACAAAGTCAAATGTCATATCGTGGATCATCCTAGAGCATTACAACCAACAAGTTCAACCTGTTTCACTGTCGGTTGTGACTCAACCTTCGACGAGTAAACCTCGGAGATCAGGCAAGATTCGCCAAGAGCCTGTGAGATACGGATTTCTCGTGACTGGGAATGAGGAGCTCATGTTATTGGAACATGATGAGCCTACCACATACCAGAGGTTATGGCGAGTCCGGATTCCGAGAAATGGCGCGAGGCTATGAAGTCCGAGATGCAATCCATGTCAGACAACCAAGTATGGACTCTTGTTGATGCATCTGAAGGGATAAAACCCATCGGATGCAAGTGGATCTTCAAGAAGAAGACCGACATGGATGGCAACGTGCACACGTATAAGGCACGACTTGTGGCGAAAGGATTCCGTCAAATTCATGGTATTGACTATGATGAGACCTTTTCGCCCGTAGTTATGCTGAAGTCCATCAGGATCCTACTTGCCATAGCCGCATATTACGACTATGAGATATGGCAAATGGATGTCAAGACCGCGTTCCTTAACGGGAACTTGACCGAGGATGTGTACATGACACAACCTGAAGGTTTTGTCGATCCGAGGAACTCGAGGATGATGTGCAAGCTTCAGAGGTCCATTTACGGACTGAAGCAGGCTTCAAGAAGCTGGAAACCTTCGCTTTGATGAGACAATCAAAAGGTTTGTTTTCTCACAGAACGAAGACGAACCATGTGTTTACAAGAAGGTTAGTGGGAGCACAGTAGTTTTTCTAGTACTGTACGTGGATGACATTCTCCTTATAGGGAATGACGTTCCTACCCTGCAAGACATTAAGTCTTGGCTAGAAACGCAGTTTTCTATGAAGGACCTAAGAGAAGCGGCCTATATTCTAGGAACGCAGTTTTCTATGAAGGACCTAGGAGAAACGGCCTATATTCTAGGCATCAAGATGCAACGGTTCAAGATGCAAGATTCCAAGAAAGGAACCTTACCGATGAGCAGTGGCACAGTTCTCTGCAAGAGTCAGTGTCCTACGACACCTGATGAGCGAGAACGCATGGATCAGATTCCATATGCTTCGACAATTGGATCCATCATGTATGCCATGCTTTGTACTCGGCGTTGAGCATTACGATAGATACCAGTCAGATCCAGATGAGTCGCACTGGATCGCCGTCAAGAACATCCTTAAGTACTTAAGAAGGATTAAGGATGTGTTCTTGGTATACGGTGGGTCGGAAGACGAGCTCGCTGTAAAGGGTTACACCGATGCTAGTTTCCAGTCAGACCCGGATGACTACAGATCGCAGTCTGGCTATGTTTTCTGCTTGAACGGAGGCGCTGTTAGCTGGAAGAGTTCCAAGCAAGCGACCGTTGCAGATTCTACTACAGAAGCTGAGTATATTGCAGCGTCGGACGCAGCAAAGGAAGCTGTTTGGATCAGAAAGTTTGTGGGTGACTTGGGTGTCATTCCGAGTGCTGATAGCCCCATTGCTCTGTATTGTGACAACAATGGAGCGATCGCACAAGCGAAAGAACCCAGATCCCATCAACGATCCAAACACATACTCAGACGATTTCACCTTATCAGGGAGATCATAGACAGAGGAGATGTGCACATTTGCAGAGTGTCGACAGATGACAAACATTGTCGATCCGTTGACGAAGCCTCTGTTGGTTTAGTGCTCTATGATGTACTGTTCATGAGCTTTGTTTAGATACATTCGATGTATTGATACTTTCTATGGTTTTATGAGAGTATTTGATTCATTACATGTTCTTGCATACTAGATCTGTTATGAAATCCATGTATCATTATGAATGATACTAAACTCCCTAGTCTTGTGTCGTTATGGGAATAACGACATAAGAAGACTAGTATGATGTGTGATTGATGAGATTTGTACCTCATCAAACGTTCTGCGTAACAGGAGAACTATAAAGGCGTGTATCAGGTACG
>NW_010966630.1:78609-79376 GCF_000463585.1 Tarenaya hassleriana
TTTTGGAGAGATCCAAGAGATTGAGAGTGTGATCAAAGTCCGTTTTTCTCGAAGCACAAATCGAATAGCGGATTCGAGTCCTAGCAGACAAGTTCCAAGCGTTGGAATCCATCCCGAAGTGTGGATACGTGTAGAGGGCGAGGTAATACAGGCCCCGGATCGATTGAGGTAAGCGTTCTAACGTTTCTACGATTCATTAGAAGCATGGTTCTAGGGTTTATTAAATTTTTGTTTTATATCTGCTGTGCAAACCCTAGAATCGATCTCTTAGGAATAGGATTCTCTCTAGAGATCCCAAGAAACCCAACAGTGGTATCAGAGCCTGGTTGCTCTGTTTTGATTTCGTAGAACCCGATCACGCATGTTTTAGGATTTGAATTGTTTGAATCCATCTTTGCTATGATATATATGCATGTTTGATTATTGAATCTAGTGTAGATTGCATGTTTCATGTTGCATAGAGTGCAGGAGTTCGAATTTTGGGTGTACAGAAGAATTCGGATTAGTTTCGGGTCTGATCGGGGCCAAGAACGCGGGGAAACGTGATCTGATCACGGAGACCTACCCTAGACCGTCCGTTCTGGGTAAGCCAGACCGGACGGTCCAAGGGTGACGGACTGATTGGCACAGAACGAAAGGTTGGACCGTCCGTTCTGCCATGCAGAACGTCCGTTCTACTAGACTAAACGTCCGTTCTGACTTCTGAAGTCGAGACCGAACGTTCTGCCAGCCTGGAACGTCCGTTCTACCTCTAGAACGGACGGTCC
>NW_010966630.1:87314-92943 GCF_000463585.1 Tarenaya hassleriana
CAGACCGTCCGTTCCAGGCCTGGAACGGACGGTCCAGCCATGCTGGTCCGTTCGTTCTGCTGAGGAACGAACGAAGCGTTCCGCAAGTGCCAGACCGTCCGTTCCAGGTCTGGAACGGACGGTCCAGGCATCAAGAACGTCCGTTCTACGTTATAAAACGGACCGTCTGTTCTGCGTAGAATCAGAACGTCCGTTCTAGGCCTGGAACGGACGGTCCGACTTACGGGCAGTTTTCGGTTTTCGCGTTTTAAGGGTTTTGGGCAATCCTAATTAAAGAGAGAGCCGCCACAAACCCTAGAGAATGAACCTCAGACGTCCAAGACACTCATTAGAGCTTAGAGAAGCTTGATTTTGAGTTCTATTGATTGGAATATCGATTCCAAGTCAAGGACATCGGTTTTCTCTTCACAAATCCTAGCAGATACGTTCCAAAGTGTTGGAATTCATCCCGTCGGTGTGGATACATGTAGAGGGGTTGTGCTTTCAACTCTTGGTGATTAAAACATGCTCTGGATCGATTGATACTTCCAGATCTTGAAAGAACGAGGTAAGTATTCGAATCCCACGACGATATACACGATTGTTCGGGTTATTGCACAATTGGTTTTGTATGACGTTTGGCTAGGTTGATCTTTCCTTCCGCTGCCTGAAACCTAGAATACAAACCTTAGATCGATGAGATCGCATGCTAGGAACCCGAAGGGAACCCAACAGTGGTATCAGAGCCTGGTTCCCTGTATATCGCCATGCCTGTTGCTCGTTTGCATGATTTTAATTGTTAAGATGCATGTGAATAATAGATCTTTGCAGTTTTGCATGATTTTAATTGTTAGAATGCATGTAGACTATAGATCTATGCATGTTTTTCATGGTTTTAATGGTTAGAATGCATGTAAACATGAGATCTATGCTTGTTTGATGAATTTGATTGTTGAATGATGCATGGATGAGCTGTGGTTTTGGGAGGCTAGACGTGCGTCGAAACGGGGATGAAAACCCTAGTTTACGGGACCCAAAACCGAGATCCGAAATCTGTCCATCGAGTAGACTGATCGGTCTACGCGTGACAGTGGTTCTTCCTTTTGGTCAAACTAGGTCATACCGACCAGTCCAAGGGTTGGACCGATCGGTCTGGACCGGTGATCAAAGAGGATTTCGGATTATGCTCAACAGACCGTCCGTTCTGGTCCTTGGACCGTCCGTTCTGGGTCTGTTGGAACGTTCGGTCTTCGGGGTCGGTCTGCATTCGGTCATCCGTTCTGGCTTTCTGGAACGGACGTTCCACGTGTTTCGACAGACTCGTTTCCATGACGATTGGGAACGGACAGACCATTAGAGGCAGACCGTCCGTTCTGACTTGCTAGAACGGATGGTCCACGTGCTTATCTGGACCGTCCGTTCCAGTCTTCGGGTTTTTTCAAAATTAAACCGGCAGTCGGTCTGGACCTCGGAAAATCCGGGATTCCGAAGATTCAGAATTTTGATCGAACAATTGTTGTGTTGGATCGATTATCAGAATTAGAATCAAAGCCTCACATAAGACCAAGCTTGATGACAATCCAGAATTCAGAGTTTTGATTGTGCAATTGTTGTCTCGAATCAAATTTCTGAATTAGGATATTGAGAGGGTTCTGGTATCGAATCTAAAGCAAACAAATGTTGTTTGGCCAAGAGATTCTATATATAGACGACTCAAACGAACTAAGAGTAGTTCATCTGAGTTGATCAGAACAACTTGACTGGAATGACTTGAATCCAGTCAAGGTATCCTGGTGTTCAAGACAAATGAAGCCTCAATTTTAAAAATCTCAAGCTATTACCGCCCATTAGCAGAGCAACTGTCAAGGCCTCGATCGTCATGGTTACGGGTCATGCCCTAGCTGAGCGTGCCTGACTATCTTGGTGAGGCAGTATGGAGAAATCGTGATTCTCATAGCTCAAATATGGTTGAGCTTGAATTGGGTTATCAAGTCGGACTTGGACCTAATGGTAAGGATGAGATGAGGAACATGCAGTGATAGCGTATCACTATCCCATACTCATCTAGGAATCACATAGGATGTGATTGACAATGTGTTGTCTACCTAAATAGCATGTTTTTGAGCGTCATGCCCTAGCTGATTCAAAAGCATGTGAAATATGGATCCTAGTTCACTTGGAAACTCATTGAGGGTGTTTTTCTTAGTGGGAGCCTGTCATATTGCATCTATTATCTGTGATAGTAAGTGTACTAAGTGACTTGCATATTTTCTGTCTGTTTGTCTGTCTTTTTCTGTAGAACATATCTGTTGCAGGAATCTGTTTTATCTCACCATGCGATCTATCCTTATGAAGGATAAGCCTCTGACCAAGGCTTCTGGATCGATCATTGATGCTTATTGGAAGCATGAGGATGATGATCTGGACTTGTCTAGCTTGATGCTTGGAAAGATGTCTTCGGAATTGCGTGAGCAATTAGATGACATGGACAATTCATTGATGGTTGATCAGTTGAATGTGTCATTCCAAGAAAAAGCTGGGAGCTAAGGGAAGAATGATATGGTGGTTGTTGGAAAGAGTTCCAGCAAAAGGAAGCGTTCCAAAGGTAAGGGCAAAAGGAAATTGACAAGTGTTGTCACTAAGCCTAAGCCCAAACCCAAGAAGGAAGAGTGTTATTTCTGTCATGCCATTGGGCATTGGTACAGAAATTGCAGACTCTACCTGGAAGATCAGAGGAAGAAGAAGCTTGCTGAAGCTTCAACTTCCGGTATCTTCGTTATAGAGGCCAACTTATGTACTTCTTCATCATGGGTATTAGATACCGGATGTGCCTCGCACATTTGTGCAAATGTGCAGGGACTGCGAGGAAGCAGAAAATTGGCGAAGGGAGAAGTAGATCTACGCGTCGGGAATGGAGCAAGAGTTGCTGCATTAACCGTCGGGACTTACGATCTCACTTTACCTTCTGGCCTTGTATTGGAGTTGCATGATTGTTATTTTGTACCTGCCATCAGTAGGAACATCATATCGATTTCATGCTTAGACTCAGATGGTTTCAGATTTGTTATTGAGAACAAATGTATGTCCATTTATAGAGGCAATTTATTCTATGGTAAGGGTTACCAGTTTAATGGCCTTTATATTTTGGAAGATGAACCATCTGGATACAGGTCGATCTATAACGTAAGTACCAAGCGGTTTAAGCCGAACGACTTAAATCCGACCTATCTCTGGCATTGTCGACTTGCTCACATCAACGAGAAACGCATAGCGAAACTTCATTCTGATGGACTTCTTGATTCTTTTGATTATGAATCAATCGAATCATGCGATTCATGTTTGATGGGCAAGATGACAAAATCTCCTTTTACTAGAAAAGGAGAACGGGCTACAGAGTTGCTAGAACTCATACATAGTGATGTATGCGGTCCTATGAGCTCTCCCGCTAGAGGAGGTTATCTGTACTTTGTTACGTTTACTGATGATTTCAGTAGGTACGGTTATGTCTACTTGATGAGACATAAATCTGAAACACTTGAATTGTTCAAGATTTTCAGAAACGAGGTACAGAACCAACTTGGCAAGACGATCAAGTTGCTTCGATCTGATCGAGGTGGCGAGTATATGAGCCAAGAGTTCACTGACTATCTGGCAGATTGTGGGATTGTCTCACAGCTGACTCCACCTGGAACGCCACAATGGAATGGCGTTTCCGAGAGGAGGAACCGAACCTTATTGGATATGGTACGGTCTATGATGAGTCAGGTCGATCTTCCTAAATCCTTCTGGGGATATGCTTTGGAAACAACAGCGCTTATACTGAACAACTGTCCAACAAAGTCGGTTCAGAAGACTCCATATGAGATATGGACTGGGAAGCGTCCCAGGTTAACATTTATGAAGATTTGGGGATGCGACGTTTACGTGAAACGTCTGGCTTCTGATAAGCTATCCGCCAAGTCTGATAAATGCATATTTGTGGGTTACCCTAAGGAAACTAAAGGGTACTGGTTCTACAACCCATCTGAGAACAAAGTGTTTGTTGCTCGGAATGGATCTTTCTTGGAGAGAGAGTTCGTCTCCAAGAGAGTCAGTGGGAGTAGAATAGATCTCGAAGAAGTTCGAGAACCACAAATAGTCGAAGAACCGAGTGAACAGGTCGAAACAGTTCAACCTGTATCACAAGTTGTTGAGACAGCACCTCCTAGTGAACCTCGGAGATCTGGTAGAATTCGCCAAGAGCCTACAAGATATGGTTTTCTTGTGACTGGAAACGACGAACTCATGTTGTTAGAACATGACGAGCCTACGTCGTATTCAGAGGCTTTTGCGAGTTCCGATTCCGAGAAATGGCACCAGGCCCTGGAGTCTGAGATGCAATCCATGTACGACAATAAAGTGTGGACTTTGGTCGATTCGTTCGATGGTATTAAAATCATTGGATGCAAGTGGGTTTTCAAGAAGAAAACCGACATGGATGGCATCGTGCATACCTATAAGGCACGACTCATCGCGAAAGGGATTCGGCAGATTCATGGTATAGACTATGATGAAACCTTTTCACCAGTTGTGATGCTTAAATCCATACGGATTCTGCTGGCCATAGCTGCGTATTATGACTACGAGATATGGCAGATGGACGTCAAGACCGCATTCCTTAACGGGAATTTGCTCGAGGATGTGTACATGACATAACCCGAGGGTTTTGTCGATCCTAAGAGTCCGAGGAAGGTATGCAAACTTTAGAGATCCATTTATGGACTGAAGCATGCTTCGAGGAGTTGGAATCTTCGATTTGACGAGGCAGTCAAAACGTTTGGCTTCCTGCAAAACGAAGATGAGCCATGTGTTTACAAGAAGGTCAGTGGGAGCGCAGTGGTCTTCCTTGTACTTTATGTGGATGATATATTGCTCATCGGAAATGCCATTCCTACCTTGGAAGGAGTAAAATCCTGGCTAGGATCGGTCTTTTCGATGAAGGACTTAGGAGAAGCCGCCTATATTCTAGGAATCAAGATCTATAGAGATAGATCGAGAAGGCTTCTTGGTCTAAGTCAGAGTACATACATTGACAAGGTCTTGAATCGGTTCAAGATGCAAGACTCCAAGAGGGGTGCCTTGCCAATGGGACATGACGTGGCTCTTAGCAAGACTCAGTGTCCAAAGACACAGGATGAGCAAGAGCGCATGAGTAGGATTCCATATGCCTCGGCAATTGGATCCATCATGTACGCCATGTTATGTACTCGTCCGGATGTATCATATGCATTGAGTATGACTAGTAGATATCAGTCTACACCAGGTGAGGCTCACTGGATTGCGGTCAAGAACATCCTTAAGTACTTGAGAAGAACTAAGGATTTGTTCTTGGTGTATGGCGGATTGGAAGACGAGCTCGCTATAAAGGGTTATACCGATGCTAGTTTCCAAACCGACAAAGATGACTTCAGATCGCAGTCAGGTTACGTTTTCTGCCTAAATTGCAGATTCTACTACAGAAGCCGAGTACATAGCAGCATCGGATGCAGCTAAGGAAGCTGTTTGGATCAGGAAATTCGTGGGAGACCTGGGGGTCATTCCTAGCGTTGCAGATCCCATTGAGTTGTACTGTGACAACAATGGTGCGATCGCACAAGCAAAGGAACCCCGG
>NW_010966630.1:94345-96005 GCF_000463585.1 Tarenaya hassleriana
GATAGAACGGACGGTCCGCACTAAACGTAGACCGTCCGTTCTGCCTTACTGGAACGGACGGTCCACGTGCAATTCTGGACCGTCCGTTTCAGGTTCCGGTTTTCCGAAAATTAAACCGAAATTAGGGTTAAATCACTTTATAAGAAAGAGATTAGAACCCTAATTCAAAAAGAGACTTTGAGCAGCCGACTTTTGGCAGAAAAGAGAGGGTTTTTGGAGATCCAAAAACGAGTTCTAAGTCTCGAGATTTCTCGGTGCACATATCGAATAGAGATTCGGGTCCTAGCAGACAAGTTCCAATCGTTGGAATCCATCCCGAGGTGTGGATACGTGTAGAGGGCGAGGTATTCTTCCTGCCTTTCGTGATCAAACGACTTCTTCAGTTGATACAGGCCCCGGATCGATTGAGGTAAGCGTTCTAACGTTTCTACGAATTCAATAGCAGCATGGTTCTAGGGTTCTATAAATTTTTGTTTTACTTCCGCTGCACAAACCCTAGAATCGATCTCTTAGGAATTAGATTCGCTCATGAGATCCCAGGAAACCCAACAGTGGTATCAGAGCCTGGTTGCTCTGTTTTGATTTCGTAGAACCCGATCACGCATGTTTTAGGATTTGAATTGTTTGAATCCATGTTTGCTTTGATGTCTATGCATGTTTGATGATTGAATCTAGTGTAGATTGCATGTTTCATATTGCATAGAGTGCAGGAGTT
This sequence comes from Tarenaya hassleriana, assembly GCF_000463585.1. Lineage (NCBI taxonomy): Eukaryota > Viridiplantae > Streptophyta > Magnoliopsida > Brassicales > Cleomaceae > Tarenaya > Tarenaya hassleriana. The sequence goes on from NW_010966630.1 coordinate 95,061, forward strand.
CGAATTTTGGGTTCACAAGAGAATTCGGATCAGTTTCGGGTCTGAACGGGGCCGAGAACGCGAAAAACGTGATCTGATCACGGAGACGGACCCTAGACCGTCCGTTCTGAGTAAGTCGGAACGGACGGTCCAGGGGTGGCGGACTGCACAGACCAGAACGGAAGGTCCGCACTGGACCGTCCAATCTGTCTGTTGTGGAACGTCCGTTCTGCGAGAATGGAACGTCCGTTCCGGCTGGTTTCGAACAGGAACGTCCGTTCTGACTTCTGAAGTCGAGAACGATCGTTCTATCAAACCTGGAACGTCCGTTCTGTATCCAGAACGGACGGTCCGAGGTACAGATTCCGAAATTTTTCGTTTTCAAGGTCCGATTATGCAATCGTTGCTTAATCTGATCAACTGTGACTCAAATAGACATGATTTATTCTTATGGATGGTCCATAGTGAATGAATGCATGTAACTTAATCGAGATATTAGATATACTTGATTTAGTGGGAGCTCCGGGATTGGGATTACATAATCGAATGGATGGTCTATTCGGATTATGAACAATCATTGCACAGAAACCGGTTAGATCTAGAAGCTCTATAAGTAAAGCACTTGTCAAGGCCTCGATCGTACGTGTCATGGGCCTTGCATAGAGTGCAGGAGTTCGAATTTTGGGTTCACAGGAGAATTCGGATCAGTTTCGGGTCTGAACGGGGCCGAGAACGCGAAAAACGTGATCTGATCACGGAGACGAACCCTAGACCGTCCGTTCTGGGTAAGTCGGAACGGACGGTCCAGGGGTGGCGGACTGCACAGACCAGAACGGAAGGTCCGCACTGGACCGTCCGTTCTGTCTGTTGTGGAACGTCCGTTCCGGCTTGTTTTGGACAGGAACGTCCGTTCTGACTTCTGAAGTCGAGAACGATCGTTCTATCAAACCTGGAACGTCCGTTCTG
>NW_010966630.1:96553-97363 GCF_000463585.1 Tarenaya hassleriana
AACAGCTCAAGACCATGTTTCAGGAGCTGGCGCGTACTGAAAAGTACAAGACGCTAAAAGCTCTAGTGAAGACGGATATGCCGAGAGGCAGTTCTGTCAACACCCACGTCCTCAACATGCGAGCTCATGTTGAGGAACTTGAGCGTATGGGAGTGAACTTCGAAAGTGTCTTGATCGTCTTGCCAAGTTGGTTCTGTACTTCGTTTCTGAAAGCCTTGAACATTTCAAGTGTTTCAGACTTATGTCTCATCAAATAGACATAACCGTATCGACTGAAATCATCAGTGAACGTAACGAAATACAGATAACCTCCTCTAGCCGGACAGCTCATTGGTCCGCATACATCACTATATATCAGATCCAATAACTCTGTCGCTCTCTGTCCTTTCCCCTTGAAAGGATGCTTTGTCATCTTGCCCATCACACAAGAATCGCAAGATTCAAGAGATTCAAAGTCAAATGAATCCAGAAGACCTTCAGAATGAAGGTTCTGTATGCGCTTCTCGTTTATATGGCCTAGACGACAATGCCAGAGGAAGGTTGGGTTTAAGTCGTTCGGCTTAAACCGTTTGGTACTCACGCTATAGATGGATGATGTCGAGTTCGAAGGCTGATCATTCAAGACATATAAACCATTAACTAGATAACCATTACCATAGTAAATATCGCGTTTACGATTTGCATCTTCCTTCTGGACTTGTTTTAGAGCTTAGTAATTGTTACTATGTTCCTGCGATTAGCAGAAACATTTATTTCTATTTCTTGTCTGGATTTGGATGGTTTTCGATTTGTGATTGAGAACTCGAGTTT
>NW_010966631.1:0-602 GCF_000463585.1 Tarenaya hassleriana
ATCCCCTCGATCCTCTCATAGAGTTGCTTTGGTCGAATGCCATGGTATACGAATTTTGAAGCCTTAATCCCCCTCTGATGGATTTGGTGTAGAAGGATTGTCTCTTCGTTGGATTGGGGTTGAAACGGGATTGGATCCCCGTGTTCTTGTTCGACGTCAACTCGTATTTCATCCACGAGGTTTGAAAAGTGGGCGTTTTGTGGCTTGAAGTCCTGTAACTCCGGTATTGTATCTGAAATGTATTTCCGTATCCTCCTCCAACGGTCGCTGGAATCCATCTGAAACATGCGGAAAATATCATCGAAAAAATGGTCAGAAGGAGTGAGCGGGTCGCCCGAAAAATGGGCGGTCGCTCGGTTAGGTAACCGTTTGTCTCAGAGAAAACGAGCGGGTCGCCCGAAAAATGGGCGACCGCTCGTTTGTATTCATTTGTGCTCAGAGAAAACGAGCGTGTCGCCCGAAAAATGGGCGACCGCTCGTTTGTAGGTTTGCTCAGAGAACTCGAGCGGGTCGCCCGAAAAATGGGCAACCGCTCGTTCTTTTTCTCGACCCCTTTTTCGCCTGTTTTTCGAGTTTTCCGTTGATCAGAAAGTTTCTGCTGC
>NW_010966632.1:0-527 GCF_000463585.1 Tarenaya hassleriana
CAAACATACTTAGAGTGCATCAAAACACACTTAGAGTGCGTCCAAACACCTTTAGAGTGCATCCAAACACTTTTAGAGTGCATCCAAACATGTTTAGAGTGCATCCAAACATGTTTAGAGTGCATCGAAACTTTTTTAGAGTGCGTCAAAACATGTTTAGAGTGCGTTGAAAGATGTTTTGAGTGCAACAAAAGATATTTAGAGTTTGTCGAAACATGTTTAGAGTACGCCAAAACATATTTAGAGCGCATCCAAACATGTTTAAAATGCGTCGAAACATATTAAGAGTTCATACAAATGTTTAGAGTGCACTAAAATATTTTTAGAGTGCGTCGAAACTTGTTTAGAATTCGTCTCAACATGTTTTGAGGGCACCAAAACACGTTTAGAGTGCATCCAAATAAATTTAGAGTGCATCAAAACATGTTTAGAGTACGTCAATACATACTTAGAGTGCATCCAAACTTGTTTAGAGAGCATTCAAACATGTTTAGAGTGCATTGAAAAATATTTAGAGTGCATCCAAA
>NW_010966633.1:0-804 GCF_000463585.1 Tarenaya hassleriana
TATAACAAACCCAAATGGATCGTTATTGAAATTGATTTTAATAATTCACATCGCGTTAGAGAATTGTTTGAAGTAATGAAAGGGTTAGTTTTGAATATTTTTTTTAAAAACGATTATTATTATTATTGTTGTTGTTGTTGTGTTAATGAAAGAGTGGGAAAAAAAAAGGTAAAAGGGCTTTTTGTATTAAGCTTAAGACCAAGTCATGATGATAAAAGCCAGCCTTTTTGTGTGTTTGGTCGGTCCGACAATCTGTGTGTTTTTGTGTTCAATGTGTGTTTTCTTCAATTTCTTTTTATCGGCTTTAGCGTTTCTCAATTTCTCCCTTATGCCAAAAGGGAATGTAATTTATGCGATTTTGGACCGATCTTACTATGCAATAAAATATTCCCATTTTTATGTTTTTATTCCTCTTGATAGCTACACCCCTCAGTTGAGCATTCCGTAAGCTGAAAGCAAAATATGTCACTTGTTGCGACTTTCCAAGTGGCAACACCACATACATATATACACACACACATATATATATGTACATATATAAACACTCATATTTTAAAATTTCAAAAACTTCGTTATCTACAAGAATAAATTTGCAACTTTTTTTTGGTTTAAAATTTGCAACTTAATTGCAACGCCGATTTATTTAAGCAAGCACAGTCGAATTATCATACGTAGTACCTAATTTGGTCGTCCAACTATGCACATGAAATTCGTATATTAATTGCTTTATAATCCTTTAAAATGATATATATATATATATATATATATATATATATATATATATATATATATATATATATATAT
>NW_010966634.1:0-287 GCF_000463585.1 Tarenaya hassleriana
AGGGCACCAAAACATGTTTAGAGTGCATCTAAACACACTTAGAGTGCATCCAAACATGTATAGAGTGTGTCCAAACACATTTAGAGTGCGTCCACACACTTTTCAAGTGCATCCAAACATGTTTAGAGTTCATCGAAACTTTTTTAGAGTTCGTCAAAACATGTTTAGAGTGCATCGAAACATGTTTTGAGTGTAATAAAAGAGTTTAGAGTTCGTCGAAAAATGTTTAGAGCACGCCAAAACATATTCAGAGCGCATCCAAACATATTTAAAATGCATCGAAACAT
>NW_010966635.1:0-30835 GCF_000463585.1 Tarenaya hassleriana
CCGTCTTGACTATCTACAATCCAGTACATGATTCGTTTCGTACCTGACACACGCCTTTATAATCCTCCTGTTACGCAGGACGTTTGACGTAATCAAAGCACGCAACTCCTCATGTTGGATTCCGTAGATATGGGATATGATTGTGAATGTGGCGATAATGTAATCGCGCCAACGTCCGAACGACAGGACGGTTATGGGCACCCCGAACGACAGGCCGATTGTAGTCAGTACTATTGCGTGACGAGGAACACACGGTTTTTAGAACCGCGCCAACGTATCCGCTAGCGACGGAGCGGATTCCGGGAGATGAGTCTCCCGAGGATGAGGCAATACATATACCTGAGATTCGGGTGGATTGTGGTCCCCCGAGGAGGTGGTACGGACTTACTCTGCCAGGTTCGGGCCCGAACCTGACAAGTATTTCCGCGGCGGATGGTCGGCGAGGGAGAGTTGCAGCGATTGGCTCTCTCGTTATAGTCGACGGCGTCGGTTGTAGCCGACGTCAGGTGAACTCCGGTATTGAGAAGCGACATCAATGCCGGAGCGGGGACCCGCCTAGCATCGAGAGGTGCCATCGATGCTAGGGTGGGGTGATGTGTTCGGGCGGAGAAAAATAAAACGATACTTATGCCGGATTCCGAGTGTGTGCGGAGTAGATGGAATCCGAGGAGAGAGGTGGTTGTGCTACGCACATGGGGAGTACCTACCTACGCATGGTGCGCGTAGAGACGATTTGACGGACTCTGTCCTGCGACTTGTCGTACGGCCGACTTGTCGTACGGACTTGATTGTGATTGCTGCGTGCTTACAGTGATTCATGTTTTCAATTACTGTTTATTAGAATACTAGTATATACACACATATATATATATGCTTGTGTTTTCCCTGGCACCATGAGAATGGAACTCCGGGTTACGCCCGAGTTCACTCTCTAAGCAATTAGCTTAGGACGTTGTTACGCAACGTTTCAGGTCGTGAGCAACAGTAGCCGAGGAGCGGACATCGAAGACTGGTGTGACCTGCCGTGTGATCATGTATAATTATTCTCTACGGTACAATTACGTTTTCGGGGAACGGTTTGTGTTATATCGGTGGTAGACTTTTATGGTTTGTAATAATGTGATACTACCACTGTGTATGTATAATTATAACTAGAATAATGTACCGTATATGTATGTAAGAAAGTTTCTTCCGCTGAACTCTAAAAATAAAAGTTTAAATTCCCGCGGATTTTTTGGAAATGCGATTTTTATTTTACTTGTCCATGTGGCGCAACTTGTATTGCGGGATACGGGTTTCGGGTGTCACACATTTGGTATTTAAATAGTCAAAGACATGTATGGTATGATACCATATATATAGAATATGGCCAAATCGTACCAGAAATAGAATACATTTGGTATTTAAATAGTCAAAGACATCCATGGTATGATACCATATAGAATATGGTCAAAATCCTATACCTAGTTGACCGATATAGAACTTAAATAAAAACATACACAGTTAGTATCTTCCGCATTAATTATGTATAGATATGGTTATAATTAACAACTTACCCAAAATCATAACCATTGAAGTACTAACCCATTATAAATACATGCAACAACATTTTAAAAAACATCAACAACAATTAAAATAAAAAAATGGAGAAGATTTCTTTGAAACTAGCTTTCTTAGCTGTGATCGCCCTTATTGCATTTTGTTAGTCTCGTATCCTCTATTCTATCTCTTCGATCTCTTAATCTCGAATGTTCATACGTGTGTAACGAAACATACGTGTGTAATGAAACATACATATATATATAGATTAAATTGTTATATCTTTTAACGTTATTGTTTTCTTCCAAAATGTATGTGTATATGTATGTCTAGGTTCATCATTTTCGGTGACCGAAGCGAGAGAAATGGAGAAAGAGGGACTGAACTGCATAGGAGGATGCCCACCGGGCCAGAAAGACTGTAACTGCATACCAGTTTCGCCTCCCATGGCGGAGATCGATGCGACATCGTCGTGTCATAAGGACAAAGATTGTGCCAAGTTCTGTCCCAAAGGTTGCAAGATCATGAATTGTAACGGCGGTAGATGTTTCTGTGAATGTTGAGAGGGGAATAACTAGTTGTGACTCCCAGTGACTATCACATATATGCTCATGGTGTTGCATGTTGATGTTTATTGATTGGAGTAAAAAAAAAACTTAGTAAGGGGGTGAATTTTAGTTTAATATGTTACAAATTTTAAATAAAAACTAAAAATGCTTATATCGAGTATTTTTTATATTCTCATTCATAATTTATTGAGAAATACAAAAAAACTAAAATTTACTATAATCATTAAAACTACATATTTGTCACACTAAAACAATAAGCATGAATGGTGAATACCTTGATAAGGTACAAGTGATGGTGATCTAGGGTGCGATCTAAGTTTATTTTATTTTTCTAGACATAATTACCGTAAATATACGGATTAATCGTAGTATCTAGAGTCGAACACAAGGACACATGCGTTTACAATGACAATTTTAGATTCTACTCAATTTCGATCTATGGCGATAATTTTTTTATGATGGTGATGGTGATTAAATGGAATAAAGCATAATTTATTGAGAAATATCGAAAAAACTAAATTTTAATTTAATCGTTAGAACTAGACATCTGGCACACTAAAACCATATATATAAAAGGTGAATCACAAATACTTCGATATATGAACGATGCGTACAAGTAAGGGCAGATCTCAAAAAATAATAAGTTATAATTTGAGAAAAACTTAATTATTATGAAGTTTGGGGGGAAAAAAGCTCTTACTATAATCATTAAAATATGATCGAATTATTATCCAATCTAACAAAAAAAATTTTAAAATAATAATAGTTACCGCTATATTAGGGTAAAATTAATAACTATTATTTATAATAAATAATAATTTGTTTTTTGGCGACGAATAACTTAATCTTTATTTTTATATTTTCAATTAATTTATGCGGAGTAAGATAATATAAACGACTCTCTGATGAGGCGATCGATCGATCGATCGTGACTCAAAGATCGTCCAATCATGTGTCATGCTCGGCAATGTCCTTCGTTTTCAGCTCTAAGTACTTCGGGTTGTTTCCGCATTTACTTCGAAGTGTAAAATATACAAAAGATATCTAGTAATACATAAATGAAATGAAATTCGGTAGATATGCTATCTGACAATACAATATTTTTTACATATAATCATCTTCTAACTAGATTAAACTCTCCGTATATCCCAAACATATTTATTAAATATTTCATACAATTTATATTGACAATCAAAATAATATATACATCTAAAATTTATATGCTGTATGAATAGTTTCTAATCTAGTTCTTATTATTTATAATATAAATGATAATATTTACGTTATATTTACCTTTCATTCTTGTTATCGAATAGAGATTTGTTCAAGAAACATGTATTCCTAATTTAGATATTTTATAAAGTCAAAATATAGAGACCAATGTTTGATTTCATCCAGCGATACTTAATTATCCCAATATTTGTTAAATTCTACTGCCAAATGTTAACCTTAGAGTTTTCATATAAATTTTGATATCTACATGTTTTTCTTTGAATAAACAAAAAAAACTGTTATTTTATTTTATTTTTCGAAGTTTCTATTCTCTATTATTGAGATTGCGTATTAAATTTTGGTAATAATATTATTATACATAACAAAATCCAAATAGATTTGGTGTTTATAGTTCTAAACCTATAAGTAGAACTAGAGTTCTTGGCCTCTCCAACAATTGCATCAAAACATTTTTCATATCTTTTTTAACAACAAAATAAAAAACGGTTATGTCGAAGACTTACTTCACCGTAATCCTCTTTGCTCTCTTGATCACAATGTCTCGTGAGTCCTTCATCTTGAACATTATTAGCTTCAATGAGACATTTGTATATATATAATATATTTATTTAATTTAATTTATTAAAACATAGTATTAAGATAAGACTTTCAAGAGCCTTATGATACCCTTTTTTAGTTATCCATATATATATATATATATATATGATTTTTTGATAGTGTTATATATATTTGTGTAATGACAGATGTGAAATGTACGAGAGTGATGGAAGATGTTGGAGAGGACAAGTCGAAGAAGAAATGCACGACCGACAAAGACTGTAGAACTCTTATATGCTATGGCAATGGACCTATTTGTGTTAAAGGCTTTTGCACATGTGACTTTGTTGTCGCGACCTCCGTAGGATATTGAGGCCGTTTTGTGTCCTAATTGCTATAAATAAATAAATAAATAAATATCGAATAAAGCTTTATCAATTATAAATGTTTTCATATATGTCTAATATTAACGTATTCAACCGAGTTATCCTGGAAAACGTCTAAATAATACAAAATATTTGATATATATATATATATATATATATTCAATTAATTTATCAACAGAATACAATTGTCGTGAATATTAAATTTTTTAAAACTTATCCTTATTTTATAACGTTGTGTATACTTTGTTTTGTATGAACTCATAAATTAAATGAAACATATTATCCTAAAGTTAAGGTTTGAACTTACGGCTATCTAGAAGTGAACAAGCATTTGAACTAATAGCTTGCTCGCATGCATTTATCATATTCTAAATATTTTGTCCGGTAATGGGCAACTTTTACTTTCTTTTCTTTATTAAGAAGATTTTAATTAAATAAAATAAAAAACAACAGTTTTATTTAAAAAGGGAAAACTTAAGTAAGATGGAACAAGAAAGGTAATAAGTTAAAATAATTGGAACATCATATTCATAATTTATATATGGCTATAAACATTTATGTGATTATTTATTGGTTTTCAAAACTAAAAAAATAATTTATGGGGGAAACAAAAGATTGATTGACTAAGACAAAAAAAAAAAAAAACAAAAGAACATCCTAATATTGTGATAAAATGTGAAATAAATAAGTTTTAGTACTTACATACTTTTTAGATCGTACTATATCGGCTCTTTTTCTTTTTTTGATAACGGTATATATTATATTCTTTGTATACATCATTTGTACCCTCTCTTCTTGGCAATCAAAATAGTCGTTTGTTCAACGACACAACCAAGGTTCAAATCCATTGGACCAAATATTATAAAAAATATTTTTCATAATTCTAATACTATGTCAAGTCAAAAAAATAGAGAATATTTTTTATTTCACCCAATAACATTAAATCATTCCAATATTCGTTAAATTCCACGAATAAACGTCAATTTTATGATTTCCGTATCTAGAATCCATGCGAATTTTATTAGAATATAATTCAAAAAACCTAATTTTATTTTATTCTACACTATCTTTTTTCTGTTATTTGTATATATCGCATGTTAAAATTTTAGAAATAATATTACTACCATTATCAAAATCCTAATACATTTGGTATTTAAATAGTCAAATTACATGAATGGTATGATATCATATAGAATATGGTCAAAATCCTACCATAATACATTGGTATTTAATAGTCAAAGACATGCATGGTATGATACCATATAGAATATGGTTAAAATCCTATCCGACACCCATTTGATACCTTGTTGACCGATATAGAACTTAAATAAAGACATACTCAGTTAGTATCTCCCACATTAAGTATGTATAGGTATGGTTATAATTAACACTTTACCCAAAATCATAACCATTAAAGTATTAACCCATTATAAATACATGCAACAACATTTTAAAAAACATCAATAACAATTAAAATAAAAAATGGAGAAGATTTCTTTGAAACTAGCTTTCTTGGCTGTGATCGCCCTTATTGCATTTTGTTAGTCTCGTATCCTCTATTCTATCTCTTCGATCTCTTAATCTTGAATGTTCATACATGTGTAACGAAACATATATATATATAGATTAAATTGTTATATCTTTTAACGTTATTGTTTTCTTCCAAAATGTATGTGTATGTGTAAGTCTAGGTTCATCATTTTCGGTGACCGAAGCGAGAGAGATGGAGAAAGAGGGACTGAACTGCATAGGAGGATGTCCATCGGGTCAGAAAGACTGTAACTGCATACCGGTTTCGTCTCCCATGACGGAGATCGATGCGACATCGTCGTGCCATAAGGACAAAGATTGTGCCAAGTTCTGTCCCAAAGGTTGCAAGATCATGAATTGTAACGGCGGGCGATGTTTCTGCGAATGTTGAGAGGGGAATAGCTAGTTGTGACTACCAATGACTATCACATACATGCTCATGCTGTTGTATGTTGATATTGATTGATTGGAGTCAAAAATAAAATTTAGTAAGGTCCAAATTTTAGTTTAATATGTTACAAACTTTAAATAAAAACTAAAAATGTTTATATCGAGTATTTTTTATATTCTCATTCATAATTTATTGAGAAATACCAAAAAACTAAAATTTACTATATCGTTAAAACTACATATTTGCCACACTAAAACCATACGCATAAATGGTGAATACTTTGATAAGGTACAAGTGATGGTGATCTAGGGTGCGATCTAGTTTTATTTTATTTTTCTAGACACAATTACCGCAAATATACAGATTAATCGTAGTATCTAGGGTCGAACACAAGGACACATGCGTTTACAATGACAATTTTAGATTCTACTCAATTTCGATCTATGGCGATAATTTTTTTATGATGGTGATGATGACTAAATGGAAGAAAGTATAATTTATTGAGAAATATCCAAAAAACTAAATTTTAATTTAATCGTTAAAACTAGACATATGGCACACTAAAACCTTATACATTAAAGGTGAATCATAAATACTTCGATATACGAACGATGCGTACAAGTAGCGACAGATCTCAAAAAATGATAAGTTATAATTTGAGACAAACTTAATTTTATTATGGAGTTTGGGAAAAAAAAGCTCTTACTATAATCGTTAAAATATGATCGAATTATTATCCAATCTAACAAAATGTTTTTAAAAATAATAATAGTTACTGCTATATTAGGGTAAAATTAAGAACTATTATTTATAATAAATAATATTTTTTTTAGCGACAAATAACTTAATCTTTATTTTTATATTTTCAATTAATTTATGCGGTGTAAGATAATATAAACGACTCTCTGATGAGTCGATCGATCGATCGATCGGGACTCAAAGATCATCCAATCGTGTGTCATGCTCGGCAGTGTCCTTCGTTTTCAGCTCTAAGTACTTCGGGTTGTTTCCGCATTTTACTTCACATGGTTCGATTCCCTTGAAAATACCTCGTTTTATGCTCATAACTCCAGTTTTCCCACAAAACATCATAAACATTAAAGTCAAAGTGTAAAATATACAAAAGATATCTAGTAATATATAAATGAAGTAAAATTCGATAGATATGCTATCTGACAATACAAATTATTTACATGTAATCATATTCTAACTAGATTAAACTCTCTGTATATCCCAAACATATTTATTAAATATTTCATACAATTTACATTGATAAACAAAATAATATATACATCTAAAATATATATGTTGTATGAATAGTTTTTAATCTAGTTCTTATTATTTATAATATAAATGATAATATTTATGTTATAATCTAAATTGTTATAACATAAATATCTATACCTTTCATTCTTCTTATCGAATAGAGTGTTCAAGAAACATGTTTTCATAATTTAGATATTTTATAAAGTCAAAATATAGAGACCAATGTTTGATTTCATCCAACGACACTTAATTATCCCAATATTTGTTAAATTCTACTGCCAAATGTTAACCTTAGAGTTTTCATATAAACTTTGATATCTACACGTTTTCTTGGAATAAACAAAAAAACTTTATTTTATTTTATTTTATTTTTCGTAGTTTCTATCCTTTATTATTTAGATTGCGTATTAAATTTTGGTAATAATATTATTATACTTAACAAAATCCAAATGGATTTGGTGTTTATAGTTCTAAACCTATAAATAGAACTATGGTTCTTGGCCTCTCCAACAATTGCATCAAAACATTTTTCATATCTTTTTTAACAACAAAATAAAAAACGGACATGTCGAAGACTTACTTCACCGTAATCCTCTTTGCTCTCTTGATCATCACAATGTCTCGTGAGTCCTTCATCTTGAACATTATTAGCTTCAATGAGACATTTGTATATATATAATATATTTATTTAATTTAATTTATTAAAACATAGTATTAAGATAAGACTTTCAAGAGCCTTATGATACCCTTTTTTAGTTATCCATATATATATATATATATATATATATATATATGATTTTTTGATAGTGTTATATATATTTGTGTAATGACAGATGTGAAATGTACGAGAGTGATGGAAGATGTTGGAGAGGACAAGTCGAAGAAGAAATGCACGACCGACAAAGACTGTAGAACTCTTATATGCTATGGCAATGGACCTATTTGTGTTAAAGGCTTTTGCACATGTGACTTTGTTGTCGCGACCTCCGTAGGATATTGAGGCCGTTTTGTGTCCTAATTGCTATAAATAAATAAATAAATAAATATCGAATAAAGCTTTATCAATTATAAATGCTTTCATATATGTCTAATATTAACGTATTCAACCGAGTTATCCTGGAAAACGTCTAAATAATACAAAATATTTGATATATATATATATATATATATATTCAATTAATTTATCAACAGAATACAATTGTCGTGAATATTAAATTTTTTAAAACTTATCCTTATTTTATAACGTTGTGTATACTTTGTTTTGTATGAACTCATAAATTAAATGAAACATATTATCCTAAAGTTAAGGTTTGAACTTACGGCTATCTAGAAGTGAACAAGCATTTGAACTAATAGCTTGCTCGCATGCATTTATCATATTCTAAATATTTTGTCCGGTAATGGGCAACTTTTACTTTCTTTTCTTTATTAAGAAGATTTTAATTAAATAAAATAAAAAACAACAGTTTTATTTAAAAAGGGAAAACTTAAGTAAGATGGAACAAGAAAGGTAATAAGTTAAAATAATTGGAACATCATATTCATAATTTATATATGGCTATAAACATTTATGTGATTATTTATTGGTTTTCAAAACTAAAAAAATAATTTATGGGGGAAACAAAAGATTGATTGACTAAGACAAAAAAAAAAACAAAAGAACATCCTAATATTGTGATAAAATGTGAAATAAATAATTTTTAGTACTTACATACTTTTTAGATCGTACTATATCGGCAAATGAAAAATATATCTGTAATATATATATATATATATATATATATATATATATTCTTTTTCTTTTTTTGATAACGGTATAGATTGTATTCTTTGTATACATTATTTGTACCCCCTCTTCTTGGCAATCAAAATAGTCATTTGTTCAACGACACAACCAAGGTTCAAATCCATTGGGCCAAATGTTATAAAAAAATATTTTTCATAATTCTAATACTATGTCAAGTCGAAAAATAAAGAATATTTTTTATTTCACCCAATAACATTAAATCATTCCAATATTCGTTAAATTCCACGAATAAACATCAATTTTATGATTTCCGTATAAGCTTGTCGTATATCTCTCCAAAATCCATGCAAATTTTATTAGAATTAAATTCAAAAAACCTAATTTTATTTTATTATGCACTATCTTTTTTCTGTTATTTGTATCGCATGTTAAAATTTTGGAAATAATATTACTACCGTTATCAAAATCCTAATACATTTGGTATTTAAATAGTCAAATTACATGAATGGTATGATATCATATAGAATATGGTCAAAATCCTACCATAATACATTGGTATTTAATAGTCAAAGACATGCATGGTATGATACCATATAGAATATGGTTAAAATCCTATCCGACACCCATTTGATACCTTGTTGACCGATATAGAACTTAAATAAAGACATACTCAGTTAGTATCTCCCACATTAAGTATGTATAGGTATGGTTATAATTAACACTTTACCCAAAATTATAACCATTAAAGTATTACCCATTATAAATACATGCAACAACATTTTAAAAAACATCAATAACAATTAAAATAAAAAATGTTGAAGATTTATTTGAAACTAGCTTTCTTGGCTGTGATCGCCCTTATTGCATTTTGTTAGTCTCGTATCCTCTATTCTATCTCTTCGATCTCTTAATCTTGAATGTTCATACATGTGTAACGAAACATATATATATATATATAGATTATATTGTTATATCTTTTAACGCTATTGTTTTCTTCCAAAATGTATGTGTATGTGTATGTCTAGGTTCATCATTTTCGGTGACCGAAACGAGAGAGATGGAGAAAGAGGGACTGAACTGCATAGGAGGATGTCCACCGGGCCAGAAAGACTGTAACTGCATACCGGTTTCGCCTCCCATGGCAGAGATCGATGCGAAATCGTCGTGTCATAAGGACAAAGATTGTGCCAAGTTCTGTCCCAAAGGTTGCAAGATCATGAATTGTAACGGCGGTAGATGTTTCTGCGAATGTTGAGAGGGGAATAGCTAGTTGTGACTCCCAATGACTATCACATATATGCTCATGCTTTTGTATGTTGATGTTTATTGATTGGAGTAAAAAATAAAATTTAGTAAGGGTCCAAATTTTAGTTTAATATGTTACAAACCTTAAATAAAAACTAAAATTGTTTATATCGAGTATTTTTTATATTCTCATTCATAATTTATTGAGAAATACCAAAAAACTAAAATTTACTATATCGTTGAAACTATATATTTGCCACACTAAAACCATACACATGAATGGTGAATACTTTGATAAGGTACAAGTGATGGTGATCTAGGGTGCGATCTAATTTTATTTTATTTTTCTAGACACAATTACCATAAATATACAGATTAATCGTAGTATCTAGGATCGAACACAAGGACACATGCGTTTACAATGACAATTTTAGATTCTACTCAATTTCGATCTATGGCGATAATTTTTTTTATGGTGGTGATGGTGACTAAATGGAATAAAGCATAATTTATTGAGAAATATAAAAAAAACTAAATTTTAATTTAATCATTAAAACTAGACATCTGGCACACTAAAACCATATACATGAAAGGTGAATCATAAATACTTCGATATACGAACGATGCGTATAAGTAGCGGCGGATCTCAAAAAATGATAAGTTATAATTTGAGACAAACTTAATTTTATTATGGAGTTTGAAAAAAAAAGGGGTTCTTGGCTAAGTGTGACGAAAAGATGACATGTTTTGCAAAGTGTGACAAAAATGTTGTGACCTTTGCAAAGTATACATTTTTTTCCTAAAATACCCCTGAAGCGGGTGCGTCACGTCGAGAACAAAATGGAACCGCCATTTTTTCTCTCTCTCCAAAACTCATTTTTTAAAACACGAAGAACAGTTAGGGCGAAGACGATTTTAGGGCGAAACACAAGAATCCCGACGACACACGAATCTCGGCGATACTCAACGCAAAGATTATACATTCCATAACAGGTATGTTATTCGTTTATTTTAATGTGTTTGAGGTTATTACGATTCGTGTCCCGCAAAGTATGGTTGTACGTGTTTGAGGTTATGTCACCTTTTCGAGAGAGGTTATGGTTTGATTGTACGTGAATGGGTTTCCCGTAAAGTATGTGTGCTGAAGATTTTAATATTGGTTACCGTAACGTATGGCTCCCGTTCTCCACTGTAGTATCCGGACAGATATACTACATTCCCTGTGTTGTGGTGAAGTATCCGGTTGCTTAGACGTTGCTTAATGTCCGGGATATATTTGGTGATCTTATAAGAGTGGTAAGGGTTTATCCCCGGACGTATATAGTCAGGGTATGTACCCGGACGGCCGACCGTTCATATTGTCCGAAATGTTAAATATATGTCCAGCAGATTGCTTTTGTATGTCCGGTTATCCCATCCGGATGGTTATTCATATACATATTATCCGGATATCTTCATACATGTCCGGGATATTGCTTTGTATCCGCATGGTGATTGTTCAGTGTCCGGGCAATATAGGGTGGTGTATTTTGTTGAAGTTTTGTATAGTTTTTTACCTGAATTTTTTGTTGTATATTGTATTGGGCAGATTGCAATGGACGTTTTACAAGTAAAACGATACTTTCCTGCTGGAGAAGAACCAGACTTGAAGAAAAATATGAACGATGTATGCAAGTTTGGGAATTGCATGTCAGAGTTGAAGAGGATCATGAGTGAAGAAGAATGGGGTGGAATGAGGGCTTCTGTCTTTGGATTTTTGTTCAGGCTATTTGACAATGGATTTTCCATATCCAAAGTCATGCTTCACCACATTCTAGCTCGACAGATCGTAACGACAAAGAAGTACGAGATGTGGTGTATGTTTGGGCGCCAACCTTTAAGGTTTTCTTTGTTGGAGTTCAGGGAACTGACAGGAATGCTCTGCCACAAGGATCCTGAGAACATAGTGATGGAGGGTGAGGACCAGGGACGTTTTGGTCAGCTTGCAAAGAAGAATGTTACTCTGAAGGACTTGTTGGACATGCTAAGCATGGAAGGTTGGACTGCGGATGACAGAAGAAGGTTGCACTATTTGGTGATTGTGTGTGGAATTCTAGTCCCTCAAGAGAAAAGGAGGCCAGTTGAGAAGACTTATATGAAGTTGGTCAGCAACTTGGCTGAGTTTGAAGCAACCAACTGGGGCAGAAAGTCCTTCGTCCATCTACTGGAGTCAATTCACTTGCTTGATATGACACAGTTGACCAAAACAAATTACACAGTCCATGGATTTATTCTCGGCCTTCGACTCTGGGCGATGGAAACAATCTCCACACTCGGCGACATGTTTTCAAAATTTGAAGGGTCAATTCCACCACTTGGTGGTAAATGGGGTCTTTATTGCAAGAGAATTGATAACGACATGGTGACTGAGATAGAAAAGAGTTGTGGCATTCTACACTACATTATCCCTCTTTCCACTGAATGTAGTGAGTTTGAAGATGAGGTTGAGGACGCCACAGTCACCAAAATGTTGGAATTGCTTTCCAACAATCAATCATTGTTGATTGGGAGAAGCACATCCGATGATGCCCCAACAGAGGGGAGATGTCGTAGTGCTGAGGAGACTGAAGGGAACACAGTAATGGCAGTTAGTCAGGAGGAACCTCAGACTGTTTCAAGTGAGGGAGACGAAGATTTTGTGGTGCAACCCCGTCCGAGGAAGAAACAGAAGAATGTAGTAATTGTGGAGGACAACAGCGTTGGTGTTCCATAATGGAGGAAAAAACGGAAGACCTGACGAAATTTAGAGGAGAAGAGGATGGAGACTCCTACGGAAGACGTGAGGGTGTTGTTGGAGCGGATGGATGGAAATCTACGATACCTAGTTAAAATGAAGGAAAATAGAAGTCGTAGTAAGAAGGAGAAAATGTTGAATACTAAGGAGCATGAATTGTTCAGTGAAAGAACAATCATTTTGGGAAAGCGGGAAGCTGTCTTGCTTGAGAAAGAACAAAGCCTCCTCCTAAAGGAAGACGCGATAAATGCGAAGATCATGGAATGCACTGAGAAGGCGTCATCATGGTTGATGTTAGACCCTGACGATACTCTATCTAACAGGGAGATAGAGATACAGGAGAAGAAGGATGCTCTGTCTGTCCGGGAGAGAGAGGTAGAGGCAATGGAGAAAGTCATTGATGCCCGGGTGATAGAGTTGAATGTCATGGAGGTGTTCGCTGTCCGGCATAAAGAGGTCCATGCTGAGAAAGATGGTCTTTCTATCCGAGAGACAGAGATAGATGCTGACGAGGACGGTGAGACTGTCCGGAACAACGACGTCAAGGCGAGGGAGGAGGACATCTTCGTCCGGGAGCTAGAAGAGCAGTTGACGGACGATGCTGCTGTATGGGAGTCAGGTCTAGACGCCGAGGAGGAAGCTGTATCTGCCCGGGAGGAACACAACACCAGTGTTGTTATCCGGGAGCAAGATGTGGAGATGGATGTTGATTCCGTCCGGGCGAAAGAGCTGGACGATCTCCAGGAAAGTCTTTCCGTCCGGGAGAAAGACCTTTGTGTGAAGCAGGATGCTCTCTCCGTACGTGCTGAAGAGCTAGAGAAGGAGAAGAAAACTCTATCCGGCCGGGAGAAAGACCTCGGCGTCAAGATGGAAGCACTTTCTGTCCGGGCTGAAGAGCTCGAGAAGGAGAAGGAAGCTCTATCCTGCCGGGAGAAAGAGTTGGGTGTGAAGATAGATGCTCTTTCTGTTCGGGCTGAAGAGCTGGAGAAGGAGAAGGAAACTCTATCCTGGCGGGAGAAAGAGCTGGGTGTGAAGATGGACGCTCTTTCTGTCCGGGCTAAAGAGCTGGAGAAGTAGAAGGAAGCTCTATCCTGCCGGGAGAAAGAGGTGGGTGTGAAGATGGACGCTCTTTCTGTTCGGGCTGAAGAGCTGGAGAAGGAGAAGGATTCTCTATCTGTCCGGGAGAAAGAGTTGGCTGTCAAGATGGATGGTCTTTCTGCCCGGGCTGAAGAGCTGGATAAGGAGAGGGAAGCTCTATCGATCCGGGAGCAACAGCTGGGTGTGAGGATGGTTGCACTATTCGTCCGGGAGAAAGAGTTGGACGAGAGGAAGGAAGCGCTGAATGTCCGGGAGATAGAGCTCGTTGGTAAGGCGGATGCTATTTCCGTTTGGACAGAAGAGCTGGAGAAGCAGAAAGAGTTGGGAGTCCAGACGGATGCTCTTTCAGTCCGGGAGAAAGAGCCGGAGAAGGATAACGAAGCGGTTAATGTCCGGGATAAAGAGGTTGGTGCTAAGACGGATGTTGTTTCCGTCCGTACAGAAGAGCTGGAGAAGGAGAAGGAGTTGGGAGTCCCGGCGGATGCTATTTCAGTCCGAGAGCAAGAGCTGGAGATGAGAAGGAGGCCCTTTCGTTAAGGGAGAAAAAATTACAGGAGGCTGAGGGTATTCTCATGGAGAAGAAGAAAAGCTGGCAGGAATATGTGGTGAAATAGCAAGAGGAGATTTCAATGGAGAACAACCTGCTCATTTCATTCAGATATGATGCGGTGAAAAGGGAGCGAGGGCTAAGTGCAGCTTTGAAGACCCCATACAAAGCTGATACTGCTGTTAAGAATCTCATACAGCCGGATGTGAAACAAGGGCAAGTTAATACATATGATCCATTCCCTTGGGCGAATATGAATGACAGTGAGAGAGCAACCTGGAAGAAGAAAGAGAGGAGCTCACTATCGCGTTCTGTAACGAAAATGTAAGTTCTCTATCCATTGAAATTGTGAAACTATATTCTGTATATTGGACTATCTATGGCTGATGATTGTTGTTTACAACAGTGGTGGAAAAGACAAGTCTCTGCTGAAGGAAATGCGTCATTTTTGGAGTCAAATGATGTACCCTCAGAAGTGGTTGAACGATGATGTAAGTATTTTAAGAGTAGCAAAATTAGTATAACCCTCTTGTAATTTTTGGTTCAGTGATCTGATGTTTTCTGTTATCTTGTGCAACATTTGGATCGTTATCTAAGTGTTCTCCGGAAGATACTGTTTGAAGACCCTACTTTATTTCCCAATCCAAGGATCGCATTCTTGGACTCCGTGTTCAACCATTACGTCGGCGTGGCGAACAATGAACTGAAAGATTGTGGCATCATACAAGGTGAGACCATGGCAACATTTCGACGAATGGTGAATGGTGATTTGCCAACTCCATATCCAACAAAGAAGAGTTTGGTCCGGGATGTTGACTGGTTTTACACTGTGGCGAATTACGGAGGACAACATTGGGTGACCCTCATCCTGTATCCCGACAAACGAACCATCACATACCTTGATTCGTTGGAGTTTACCATCAGTCATGAGGAGATGGAAAAACGGATGGGTATGTACGCCACAGTTATACCTTGGGTGCTGCATCATTGTGCGTCTTCTGAAGATAGACACAAATTTTCAAGGGACCGGTATGGACTGGAAAAGTTATCGGGAGCACCTACGATGGCACAATCTGGAGATTGCATGATTTTCAGTCTAAAGTATGTCGAATGACATGCTCTAGGAAAAGAGTGGTCTCCTTTCCATACAGAGAACATCGAATTCATTCGTTGTAGTATGTATGTGACAATGTTTAACCTTTTCTATATAGATAGGAAGAAAAAAATAAAATAAGATTTATGGTTTTTCCACTGTGTTACATATCTGTATGCGGTCTCACAATACCCATACAACACTCGATTCCCTTATGTTCGTGTCCGGACTTCTTCACACTTGTTCCTGGATATAAATCGTACAACCCCGGTTGTCCAATTTACCAATCACGACCCAAACTGTGGCCGTCCGGACAGATTACGTCGTCTGTCCGAATGTCCGGGAGTATGCAAGTTAAAAGTACCGGATGCATGTGGATTGATGTCCTTTGTCCGGATGAGCCCGAAGATTACCAATCACGACCCAAACTATAGCTGTCCGGACAGATTACCTCGTCTGTCCGGATGTCCGGAGTATGCAAGTTAAAAGTACCAGATGCATGTGGCCGTCCCATACTTTGATATTATCATATTTATGTGTGTAAGTGTATCCGGATTACAAATTATAACTATTGCAAAAAAATTAATATTATCATATTTATGTTTTATTACAACCAATACATACTTAGATTACAAAGTTCAAAATTGAATTAATATTATCATATTTATGTTTTATTACAACCAATACATATGTAGATCGAATCATAATTCCAAAATTTAAAGGATTTTATTGAAATAATTCTTCGAATTTACACAGATTGAAACGAACAATGTCGTTTTTATAGTCGATTTCTTCGAACACGTATTCATGAATGTCACACGTAGGAGGGGATATAACCTACCGACCGCTTCTCATCCCATCCGGACATGTCGTACGTCGGCTGGAGCCAGTACGTCCAGGCAAAGCGGGATAGAACACGTGTCCGCGGTGTGATAAAGATTCAAGCAGGAGATCGAGCACACGACCAACTCGTCAGCTGTAGACCGAACTTGTGCCCCACTTCCCGCATCCCTTATATGGATTCCATTATTTGTTTAGATGCAATCTGTATCCGGTTTAAAGGCATACATCCTCTTTCTGGCAAAAATGCATGTACTCACGTTTTTCCCATGCGAATGGTTGTTGTGTGATAATCCAGGATATGTAGACACAACACCCCTTATATAGATTGATAGGTTTGTGAAGTAGTGTCGAGGTTCAGATATCCCGCATACCGAGATGCCATCCGATCCGGATTGGAGTTTTCCGTCACTCATGTGTCAGGGTTGCATACACCTGCCAACGACAACCGGACGTCACGCTGTCCGGATGTCGTTTTATGAAATTACCATCCGGAGAAAGGACACGTCTCAAACAATATATTCATTCACGACCCGGAAAGGGCGTATATCCGGAAAGGTCGTATTATCCGGGGTTTGGTCTGAAATTATAGAAAATAAAAAATAGTCTTGGTTATTTGTCCGGGTGTAAAATTTCCGGGAAACGATCTCAACCGGCCTTGAAGTATATCCGGGGTTTGCTCAATTAGATGTTCGGGGTGAGTAGATATCATCAATCGTTAACAATGAAAACAGTAAACAGTACAAAATTTGACAATGAAAAGTATATACACAGTCCGAAATTTTACAACACGGAAATTTTACAAAACTATAAAATATTACAATATTCGATATATAAATGCATTCCATTTCGCCGATGGTGTAGACGTATTCCAGGGAGTACCGCAAATGGAGCAATCTAGAGATTGCGGGATTTTCTGTCTAAAGTATGTCGAATGCCATGCCCTAGGAAAATATTGGTCTCATCTTCGTACAGAGAACATGGATTTCGTTCGTTGCAGTATGGCTGTAACAATGTTCAGCGAATTTGTCAAACAAAAATGAAGGACAAACAAATGAAATAAATATTTTTTTGCATATCCTGATGCATTTATAGTAAAGAATGCGCTTGAGCATTTTCCGGACAGTACTCCCTTCCCTACTGTTGTGCAAACTATTTAATTGTCGTTCCCGGATATATATCTTAAAAGCTAAATAACAAGGACCGCAATTTTCCGATAATGCTACCGTCCGGATGAATCTTTTCATGCCCTCGTAGTTTATTGATACTGTCCAGATGGACGTAACGGACTTCCGGTTATCATTTTCTTCAATCATGACCCGGAGAATGGATTAGTCCGGATAGGGATATGAACTGAGTATTAAGATTATCCTGCTGTATTGTAAATGTCCGGGGTGACTGGATATCACTTCCCGTGTGTTGTTGTGCAAACTATTTCACTGTCGTTCCCGGATATATATCTTAAAAGGTAAGTAACAAGGACCGCAATTTTCCGATAATTCTATCGTCCGGATGAATCTTTTCATGCCCTCGTAGTTTACTGATACTGTCCAGATGGACTTAATGGACTTCCGGTTATCATTTTCTGCAATCACGACCCGGAGAATGGATTGGTCCGGATAGGATATGAACTGAGTATGAAGATTATCCGGCTGTAAAATTTACGGTTATAAATGTCCGGGGTGACTGGATATGACCTCAGTACTTAACAATTAACATCATACGGAGGACGCAATTTTTGAGAATATTATCATTTCTTCTCTTTGGTTACAATGGAAGTTTTTAAGTTTACATAACACATTAAACAAAAAAATCGATTTTAAACCCTTCCAAATACCGGATAGTGTACACATCATGGTGGACTCATCCGGATGGTGTGCCACCTTTTTACACCGCATAGCATTTTCACGAGATATCCCTGCCCATCGGGGTGATATGTCGGCGTTTAACCTCCACATGCAAGGACACGTCGGGAGGGAGTGCATTTTCAGATCATCGTGCACTCATCTGGATGGAGTGCATTTTCACAAGATAATCCTTGCCCATCCCTGATGTGGATTCCATCATATGTTTACATACATCCTCTTTCTAGCAAGAATGCATCTATTCACGTTTTCCCCGATGCGAATGGTTGTTGTATGTGAGAATCTAGGATATGTAGACACAACACCCCTTATATAGATTGATATGTCTGTAACGCAGTGTCCAGGTTCAGATATCCCGCATACCGAGATGTCTGTGACTTAACCGGATGTTGTTTTCTGAAATTACCATCCGGAGAAATGACACGTCTGAAAGAACATATACATTCACGACCCGGAAAATCAAATAGTCCGGAAAGGGCGTATATCCGGAAAAGGCGTATTATCCGGGGTTTGATCTGATATGTCTGTGACGCAGTGTCCGGGTTCAGATATCCCCGCATACCGAGATGCTACCCGATCCGGATTGGACTTTTCAGTCACTCATGTGTCCGGATTGCATAGACCTGGCAACGACAACCACACGTCACGCAGTCCGGATGTCGTTTTCTGAAATTACCATCTGGAGAAAGGACACGTGTGAAAGAATATATTCATTCACGACCCGGAAAATCAAATAGTCCGGAAAGGGCATATATTCGGAAAGTGTGTATTATCCAGGGTTTGATATGATATGTCTGTGACGCAGTGTCAAGGTTCAGATATCCCCCGCGTACCGAGATGCCACCCGGTCGGGATTGGACTTTTCCGTCACTCATGTGTTCGGGTTGCATATGTCCGGGGTGAGTAGGTATCATCAATCGTTAACAATGAATGAAAACAATACACAACACCAAATTTGACAACAAAACGTATATACACAGTCTGAAATTAGTATGAAGATTATCACATTTTAATTGTTATTACAACCAAAACATATTTACAAGAAGGAAATTTTACATAAGTATAAAATATCATACAACAAGAAAATTTTACAAAATATTATATTAGCACATTGCGATCCGGGAAATTTTACAGAACTATAAAATATTACAATATTCGATATATTGATGCATTCCATTTGGCCGATGGTGTAGACGTTTCCCTGGACTCTCCGGTTGGCGTGCCGACTTTAATCTCCATATGCATTTCTTCGTCCAATTTATACGGTTGCACTCATATGCATTTCTTCGTCCAGTTTATACGGTTGCACTTCATCTTCATAGCTCAACCGGTTCTGATTGACATACATTCCCTGATATGGATTCCATCATATAAGATAATCACTGCGAAAGAAAGATATCGCAACATGTACTTGCTGTATTTTTCTTGAGCGGACAAAGAAGGGGAAAAAGTGTAATGTATTCAACAGTGCTCATGGTTACGTTGAATGAGTAATTCCAACTAAGGCGTTTTTATAGTCGATTTATTGGAAGACATATCGATGAGACGCCATTCCGTCCGGGGTGGACATCTCAGGACGTAATGTTCTTGGGTTCAGTAGACGCGGTTTCAAGTCCCGAAGCAGAGTATTCCGGGGGTCAATGTCCAGGTTCACCATTTCCTCATTCCCAGATGTCATAAATGTATACAAACTCGTCCACATGTCACGCAGACATTGGACTGATTATGCGCTGTCCGGAATGATTATCTCGGCTCATCCGTATCTGTCCGGGGTATGGATATTAAACGCAATCCGGGAATTTCACGTTCGTGCTCAACTTATCGTTTGGTACAAACCACCCAGACGACATGGTACTTCATTAAAAATATGATAACATTTATAATAACATCTCCATGACTGGAAAAAAATGTAAATAAATACACTTCCATACATTACTGGACAATACTATTTTAAAGATGTACAACTGTGACAAGTTTCTTCCGGACGGAATCGGAGGAAATCTCGCCATCTGAAATAACGCACCCCGATTCAAACATCCCTCCGGGAGACGACCCTTTCATTCATGGTAGACGACGACAGCAACCATTGGGGACGATGCTTAGAACATTCTCATCACCTGTCCGAGGTGTGATGAAGATCTGTGCAGAAGATCGAGCACACGACCAACTTGTCACCGTCGAGGGCACGTGGCACCAATCGGGCCAACTACCTGCATCCCTGATATGGATTCCATCATTTGTTTATATGCATTCTGTATCCGGTTTAAAGGGCATGTACCAAGTGTTCGAACGGTTTGCCAAATTTCTGTCTGTCTGGTTATATAGACGCCCCTCGTATAGTCCCGTTATATAGACTATGACATTAACCCGTCCTGCTGGTTTCCCGGGTTATTCCCTCCACCACTAAAAAATGTTGTGGTTTTACTGCAGTGCGATTGAATGTTTCTTGGGAAAAGTGTTGACATAGTGAAACCTCAGTTTGTCCACATTGTCCGGGATTTGGCGTTAATATGTCCGGTTAAGAAACTGTATGTGCACGGGCCACTACAGCCCGGACTTCATGACTCAAGGTTGTTGGAATGCAAATACAATAAAGATCCATATCTATTCATATATATGACAGTGACAGTACCGACGTTGATGTGTACGGGAATGAGTGCCCAGCTTCAGCTTTCTCGTATACCGAGACACAACCCTATCCGGAGTATTCGTGTCCGTCCATCATGTGTCCGGATTGAATACGATGTGTCTGTCCATCATGTGTTTCGGACTCGTAACAATGAAGAATGTTCAAATTTACTTGAATGAATTAGGTACCGATCGATTTCTATATCATATTCGGTTCGATTCGATTTAATTTCCACTTGAGTTAGGTTTCGATTATTAACAACAAAATTTTACATATTGTGAAGAAAACCCAACAACGCTAAAAAGAAGAACTCAGCCACTAATTCAACAGAAATAACTTAACCGAATCCATCAAGTTCTTGCCAACTCTTCCAGTTCATGTTCAACAGTGTCGATAATTTCTCGAGACTGTCGCAATGGAGTTATGGCATCTGAAATTCTCTGTTTCATCTTCTCTATCTGATCAGATCGTACTCTCTTCTGTTCTCCAGTGTCATATGTCCGAGACGAAGAGTATTGGAGATTACAACAACTGGGACCGAAGCCTGTGACATGAAAAGACAAGTCACCTTCACCTTCCAGTCTGAAAATTAAAAAGTCTCTGACACGGAAATCATGCTTGACGGCGAAATCTTCCCAGCCGTCGGCGAATCTCCGGCCATCAATTTTCACTTCCCATTTCCTGTCCAAGACATCGGACACCAGTGTAGCCGTCGTCTTCTCCTCATGCCTTCCCTCTACGTTCTTCTTGAAGAACTTCACCGGCATGTCCTGCGACAACAAACAAACAACACACAAAAATTGGCCAAAACTCATAACCATTTCTTCGTAATACGTCCACAGAGAGAGAGAGAGACAGACAGACAGAGAGAGAGAGAGAGTACGAGGTGGTGGTGGAAGCCAGGAAGAAGGGGCTGGAAAAAATGAGGTTTGTTCGAAGACTGAAATTTCGGATCTGCCATTGCAAGAGGTAAACATTGAGAAGATTTCCATCAATTTCAAATAAAATCCGAAGTCGTCTGCAGTTATTGCGATTATCGTATACCGAACAACACAGATAAGTATAGTCCGACGACCAAAATTCCGGACAACTCCAAACCCAGAATGAACAAGCCTTAACAAACACATTCGGAGTGTTTCTGTCCGTCCGTCAAGTGTCCGGATTGAATAAGACGTGTCCATCCGTCATGTGTCCGGGTTCATCTTTTCCGTATACCAAGTCGCAAGACGTTCTGGGGTGTTCATGTCCGTCCGTCATGTGTCCGGGAAACAAGTACCACGTCTCCGTATTACAGTGGTATTATATCCTTCCTACCGTGAACGGTTACATAACAACCAGGATAAGTACAGTCCAGAGACCAAATTTCCGGACAACTCCATAAATGTTCAAATTTTACAGATTTTATTGAAATATAAATGATTTTATTAAATAAATGTTCAAATTTTACAAACTCGGTAAGATTTACAGAAATAATAAAGAAAACAACAACAAACAAACAGAAGTCAACATTTGCTATCCTCAGGTATGTCCATTAACCGCCCAGTTGCTGATTTTGTGCTGGAAAACCACCGCATGCTTGGTTGCGGTTCCACAACTCCAGTCTAGTTGACGGGTATCCACGGCATGCGCAGATAAGGGCGAGCTTTGGAAGGATATGGGGAGTTCGAGATGAAGGTCATTTTTTCACCCAACTGCTACCACGGGCAAATACTTCCTGATATGGATTCCATTATGGGAGTAGTATAAGGTAAACCTTGCCACCCACGATACTCCGATAATGGAATCCATACCAGGGAAGAATTTGATATGGCAGAGGCGTCTTTCATATTCTCTTCTCTATTGAAAATAAATCTAAATTTAACCATGCCTCTATTTAAAGCAATTCCGTCAGAAGGATGTGACTATTCGGTTTTTACGAGTCCCGAGAATATTGCAATTACTTCGGTCAGAAGGATGCTGTAGCAAATTTTGTCCGGAATATCCCATCCGTCCGGACACAACGTACATCAGCCTGGATGAAAGACACATCCGGGTCATGCGCAATGTTCATGCCACCACTTACGACGAAAACCAGATAACTATACGCCACCGAAACCGTGTCCGAAGAAATAAAACATCGTAATCAGCATACCATCAGAATTACCAATCTGGACAATTCGAACTGCGTAACCACAAACCATCGGAATTATCAAGCCGGATAAATTGTCTGTAAACGTACATTTCAGACCGATAATCAAAGAAAATGAATACAATTACAGTTACCACGTTCTATCTATCCGGGAACATCTACCCGGGTCTAAATCTGTCCCTGGTACTATGACTGGGATCATCGTATGTATTCTTTACATGTTGCTCTATTATGTCCTCGTTGCCCACAACGTCGACATTGATTGGGTCTCCGCGCCTTCTTCAAAACACCTTCTATAAACGACGGTTGTCTTCTTTTCTTCGGTCTCCCAGGTGGTCTTCTAACTGGTGGAATTGCGCATGACTGGTCCGCCACTTGTCTTTCAACTTGCCATTCTTCAATTGGGACATTGATTGGATTAATACAATCTGCATACGCAGATCTCCATGTTGTTGTTGAATATACCGGATCAACCAACTCGTGCACAGACATCTTGCACCAGGTAGCAGCACCTATGCCATGAATACATGACATCTTGATCATATCAAATGCGCGACAAGAACATGTGTTTGCTGTAAGATTAACAACATATTCTTCATGACCTCCCTTCACCTGGTAATCCACTGCAGATATTGGATTCACTTGTAGCTTTTTCGCTTTCTCCACAAGAATATCTATGTGCATGGCAACTGCTGGTGTAACCGTTTGTGACCAAGAGTCCGCTTTGACACGACGTTCAAAAAATCACTTCGTAAGTGTCTGTCTAATGTGTTCGAAAAGTGGTACAATCGGATAATCTTTGGCTCCCTTCAGCACAGAATTCCACGATTCAGCAATATTGCTCGTCGTAATATTGTATCTGCATCCTTCGAAATATGCGCGGGACCACATCCTCACGTCTATTTCCTCCAAATATTTAGCAACACCCTCATGAATCTTCCTCAACTGATCAAACACCCTATCAAAATGACTTCTTGTAAATGCCAGTGCGGCTTCCTTGAATAAAGGTGTCACGCGCTTACACTTGAACTTGGTCATCAGGTTTTTCGACAAATGGTACGTACATACACCATGTTTGGTCGAAGGATATACTTTACGAATAACCCTTGATATTGATGCGTGTCGATCTGAAATAAAGACTTATCTGCGGTATCAGGGATGAAGGAACCAAGTTGATAGAAAAACCACTCCCATGATCTATCGTTCTCTCCATCTGTAACGGCAAATGCGAGTGGATAAATCTGTTCATTTCCATCCTGACACATTGCGCTCAAAAGTGCACTGATAACACGCAATATATCATGGATTTTTATATGATTCGTCCGACATATTTACCTGACTGTATGATTTCTTAGATGTTTAAGTGCGTATTTAGCTTCGGTTTCGCTTTGATTTAATCTTTGCAGGTACTACGCACTATGAGCGGAAAAATGAGCGAAAACCAACCGAATTTGGAATCAGAAGCAAGAACCGATCGTTTCAGGGGATTCCGAAACGATCGTTTCGCCTCTTGGACAAGAACAGAAGAATTACTCAGAAGGCGAAACCGATCGGCTCATGCTGAGAGAACAGATCGGTTCGATTTGCGGAAATTGAAGATTTGCTCAGAAATATGAACCGATCGGTTCACCATATGAAGAAACGATCGGTTCTCAGGCGAAGTTTTTGGAAACATTCCGATTTCGGCCAAAACAAAAAGAAATAAAAGGGAGAAAGCTTCTAGGTCACAGGCATTCCGAATTTTGAACAGAAAAGTCACCTAAGAGCAGAGAAAAGAGGGAGATTATCAGGAAGCAAGAGATTGGAGTAGGAGACGGAGATCACGAAGCCGAGAAATCGACTAAGAGTTTCTTCCTTATTCTATTTTACAATGTTTTGTTGTATTGATATGATCCCTGTCGTCTCGATGTGTAGCGAGTAGTCCCCTTGCTGCGGGTTAGGGATTTGCTATGTAGGGATCTGTTGTTTTTAATTCCAGACTCTGTGGATTTATTTATTCTATTCGGTTTATTGAGTTGAGATTAATGCATTTGATCTTGTTGGCCATCTGATTGAATGAACTTAGGGTTTTAATTTGCATAGATATATGGGATTATAATCTGGAAATAACTCAATAGATAGAACAGGTATTGCATCGAGAGATGAATATCTGTCTAGGAATTATGATAGCGTTCGTTCATGCATCCAGAATTTAGATTATTGAATCGAGAGATTAATAGGATAAAGTCTGGATAGTGAGATTAGACTCGAGAGAGTTAATTTCTATTATAGAGCTTGAATTCCCTGAATTGGATTTATGAATTATAGAGATCTGCATCTTTAGAGAAGATCCTTGCATGTAAAGCAATCCCGAAGCCTGCAGTGTTTGTCTTCCATAGTTACAACCGATTTTAGTTACTTGCTTTGATACTTTCCATCATATTCTCATATTTTTTCTGGATCTAGACTTGGATTTGAATTGAATTCTTTGCTTAACTTTTGTCCATGTGTTCGACCCTAGCTATTGCAACCGATCCGTACACTTGCGGTATTTGTTGAGTCTAGGTTATTATAACTTGATCGAATTTATTCGCCTAGATTTCTGACATCAAGTTTTTGGCGCCGTTGCCGGGCACAATTTAGGCAATAGGATTAGATTCTATCTAGTCTGGATTTTTTTTGTTTTTCTTTTTCTTAAGTGATTTCTCACGTTTTCTTTGTCTGCTGTCGTTTCCCTCTGTTGTGCAGGTTTCTCTAGTGCATGACCAGGAGTGCTGGAACATCAGATCTAGTACCTCTTGATCCTGAACTTGAAAGAACCGTTAGATACATTCGACGTCAACGAAAACAGATGGAGAACGATCGAGATCTTGCTTTTCCCGATGGTGTTGAGGGCAATGCTAACTCAACCTTTGCCCAATACAATACGCCAAAACACACCGAGCTTTTGGCTGGTATTCGACTACCGGCCATCGACATGTCTAGTTTCGAGCTGAACCCGTCTACTATTCAGATGTTGGGCAACAATGCTTTCCGGGGTAGGCCGAACGAAGACCCGAATGCGCATCTAACTCGCTTCAAAATGATGTGTCGTTCTATCAAGAGAGACAACAGGATGACAGAGGATGCATTCCGCTTAATTGCTTTCCCCTGGACTCTCTTAGATGCTGCTTTGGAATGGTGTTATGATCTGATACCAAATTCTATCCACACCTGGGAGCAGCTGGAAGTGCAGTTTATGTCAAAATTCTTCCCAGCTCACCGCACTCAAGCCGCTCTCTCCGGCATTCATTCATTCAAGCAAGAGCACGGAGAAAGTCTTTATGACGCTTGGAAGAGGTACAAAGGATATCAGAAGTCTTGCCCTCATCACGGACTTGACAAGAACTATTTGATCAACATTTTCTTCCGAGGACTCAGAATGGATACCAAGACTTTGATCTGAGCTTCTTGCGGTAGAAGTATCCAGAACAATTCATTCGCCGAGCTAGAACAACATATTGAAATGATGGCTCAAGAGGAAGATGTTCCGAGCGAATACTCTCGCAATCTACCGAAGAAAGACGGCGACCCCAGCTTGAAACTGGTTCTTGATCAGTTGGCAACACTTAATGCTAAATTTGCAAGCGCCAACCTGATTTCTACCACAGATGTCCCGACACATCCACAGGAGGATCATGGTCTTTATGCGATCGAGGAGAGGGTTGAAGATCTGAACTACGTGGTCAACAATAACTACATGGGCTCATACAACCCAAGCTGGAGGAATCACCCAAATCTCCCCTACAAGTCGAACAATATTGAGAATCTCGCACCGAACAACTTCAGACCATTCAACAATCCAAACCAGAGGATTCCACCCGGTTTTGCTTTTCAATCCAAAGGTCCTAATCAGAACTCCAACTACATAGCTCTGGGATAGTCGTACAATAATCATACACCTCCGGGTAATCGCGAACCTTCTCAAGATACAAATGCTCTTATTCAACAGCTCATTCAGGCACATGAGAAGCAGACTCAGGAATTCCGCACTCAATTCGCGAATATTGACACCCACTTTAAGGTAGTGGACAATCAGATTGCCCAGCTCGCAGCAGACTCCCAAAAACTGTCCGGTGTTCTTCCAGGTAAACCTGAGACCAACCCTCGTGAACATGTTAATGCTATTACTCTGCGAAATGGTAAGCAGGTAGACACTGGAAACTCACCGATGGTTGAGCATGGCGAAAGCTCGAAGACCAAAGTTTCAGATATTCCTGACGATACTCCTGATCCAGTTTACGTGCCTCCTCCTCCTAGACCTCCACCGATACCATTCCCATCGCGTCTGAGGAACCATAGCGAAGATAGTCAGTTTGCCAGATTCGCGGAAATGCTGAAGAAACTCGAGGTAACTATGTCATTCACTGAAGCTATTTTGCAGATTCCCTCGTATACTAAGTCCTTGAAGGACATCCTGACTAAGAAGAGAGTCGTTGAAAAAGAGACTATAGCACTCACCGTCGAGTGTAGTGCTCTGATCCAACATGAGCTACCACCCAAGCGGTCGGATCCAGGTAGTTTCTCAATCCCTTGCACATTAGGCAATGTTTCCATGATCGTGCACTTTGTGATCTAGGAGCAAGTGTCAGCCTTCTTCCACTCTCCATCTTCAAGAAGCTGAATGTAGGCGAGCTAAAACTCACCAGAATGGCTCTCCAATTAGTCGATCGATCCGTTAAATACCCTGCTGGAATACTGAGGACGTGCCACTAAAAGTCAGAAATTTCTACATTCCGGTGGATTTTGTGGTCCTTGACATGGACGAAGATTCTAAGGTACCCATCATTCTTGTGTTGGTTAAGTGCTCTATGATGTACTGATTATGAGCTTTGTTCAGATACATTCGATGTATTGATAGTTTTTTTATGAGAGTATCTTGTTCATTACATGTTCCTGCATGCTAGATCTGTTATGAAATCCATGTATCATTATGAATGATACTAAACTCCCTAGTCTTGTGTCATTATGGGAATAACGACATAATAAGACTAGTATGATGTGTGATTGATGATCACATAGATGATCATAGGTATTGGATACGATCACAATCATAGGTATTCGTTGCAGAACGGAATACTGGACTGACCCGCATGAGATTGTCACATGGACTAGCGTCATGACTTGAACCTCATACGACGATTCCATGATTGGATCCTAAGACCTGAGATATCTACAGAATCCAACATGAGGAGTTGCGTGCTGTGATTACGTCAAACGTCCTGCGTAACAGGAGGACTATAAAGGCGTGTATCAGATACGAAACGAATCATGTACTGGATTGTAGATAGTCAAGACGGGATTTGTACCTCTCGTAAAAGAGAGAGATATCGCGGGGCCCCTCGTGTGAGCAAGACTGTAGAAATGTGTGGCCGCACTATAGACGAACGTCGTCTATTTCAGACAGTCGAACTCAGTGAACGAGAAAGCAGTCGAATCAGATAAGGTGGCTTGTCCATGCCTTATGTTCGACATATCATATCGCGATACAAAAGGATCATCAGTCGGAATCATCACTGGCTTTCGTATGATCACAAACAAACTCTATTCGAGATAGGTAGTCATAGTGTCTTGCTAGAGACCGCCTATGACTTGTATACCCGAAATAGAGATTTCGGGTTATACTGCTATATCGAATGAGCCTACAGGGTCACACACAATAGGGATGGACAAGTACGTGTGCTAAATTATCCCGATTAGGAATCCTAATTGGATTGAGATTCCTAATTGGAATAGGAATCCTAATGGGATTAGGAATCCTATTATGTATAGGAATCCTAATGAGATTAGAATTCTATTACATCTAGGAAACCTAATGAGATTAGAATTCTAACAGGTTTAGGAAACCTAATTAGATTAGGATTCCTAGTAATCTATTCCTTGTCAAATTAGGATTTTGGAAAGTCTATATAAGGAGAATGTCTTCTAGGGTTTTAAGAAAAGAAAAAAGAAAAAAGGAAAAGAAGAAAAAAAGAAGAAAAATAAAACCCTAAGCCTCCAAAAAAAAAACCTTGCACACAAGAGAGATCGAGATCTCTAGTCCTAGCAGACAAGTTCCAAGGTGTTGGAATCCATCCCGACGTGTGGATACGTGTAGAGGGCGAGGTATTCTTCATGCCTAGAGTGATCGGACGAACAGATCAATTGATACAAGCCCCGGTTTTATATCCGCTGCGCAAACCCTAGAATCGATCTCTTAGGAATTAGATTCGCTCATGAGATCCCAGGAAACCCAACATCTTGGTCGTCCTTTTCTTAACACTGCAGATGCTGTTATACATGTTAGAGCAGGTAGGCTGACCATGAAGATTGGAGATGAGACAGTAGAGTTTACTTTGGACAAAAATCTCAAGCAACCGTCATCAACCGAATCTGCGTGCTTCCTCGACGTCTTGGGATCCTTGGCTGAAAAGGTAATGCATCAATTTCATCACGATGACCCCTTGGAACTGACTCTTTTATCGCAGGATAGCATCTATACCGATATTGAACATATGTGGATTTACGGACGGATTCTGGATCACGGCAATTCCATCGACACAATGGTGGCCGAAATTTCACAAAAAGACACACATATCTGTTTCCCATCCTGGAACCGATCGTTTCAGTTGTATTCCAAATGTTGAAAAGTTACAGAAATTTGAACCGATCGGTTCGGTCCTGAGAACCGATCGTTTCGAGTTACAAAAATCAGAACCGATCGTGTCATCTGGTGGAAACGATCGGTTGATGGATCGAATTTGTGAGCCAAAGTTACAGAACTTAGAACCGATCGGTTCGGTCCTGAGAACCGATCGCTTCGAGATACAGAAATCGGAACCGATCGTGTCCAATGTCTCCAACCGATCGGTTGCTCATTCAGAACTGCCAAACACCACGTTTTCATCTCTCGTGGCTTCCCCCAACCCCTCCTACTTAGGTACATCACTCGATTCATGATCACACGGGTTTTTCACCGGTTTTATAACGTCGTGCATCACAATTCTTCTCACATTCTAGGCATCATAGGACGTTAGATGACCATGGGTAGGTTGTTTTGCTTGTTTTTCCTTACAGGAAGAGTCCACGATGAATCCTCACGAAGCGGGCACGGAAGAACAAGAATTCGAGAATGCTCGGGAAGCTCAGACAAAATGAGCGACCCACCCATTTTATGGGTGGTCGCTCATTTTGTGAGTGGTCGCTTGTTTTTTCGCGTGTCAGAGGAAAATGAGCGACCCGCCCGAAAAATGAGCGACCGGAAGAAAAATGAGCGACCCGCCTGAAAAATGAGCGACCGCCTGAAATCAAAATCGGCCCAAAAAGGAAAAGCCCATGTTTTGAGGAGAAAACCTAATTCTGAACTTTGACAAAAAGGGGAGTTGGAGGAGAGAGAAAGGGGGCTACACACTTTGGAGAAAA